>NW_026605698.1:0-36072 GCF_945859685.1 Eupeodes corollae | reverse complement strand
CAAGACTTCAAAATAGATACTTGACATGTACTAGAAAAAGATACTCCTAATCAAGATCTATCATTATAGATATAGATGAGTCATTTTGGAGCATCCTGAAGGATTTTTGATGTTCTAGACGAAAATCAAATCACACCCAAAACCATCACCTGATCCTTCCCAACCCCCAAAATCGATCAAGACTTCAAAATAGATACTTGACATGTACTAGAAAAAGATACTCCTAATCAAGATCTATCATTATAGATATAGATGAGTCATTTTGGAGCATCCTGAAGGATTTTTGATGTTCTAGACGAAAATCAAATCACACCCAAAACCATCACCTGATCCTTCCCAACCCCCAAAATCGATCAAGACTTCAAAATAGATACTTGACATGTACTAGAAAAAGATACTCCTAATCAAGATCTATCATTATAGATATAGATGAGTCATTTTGGAGCATCCTGAAGGATTTTTGATGTTCTAGACGAAAATCAAATCACACCCAAAACCATCACCTGATCCTTCCCAACCCCCAAAATCGATCAAGACTTCAAAATAGATACTTGACATGTACTAAAAAAAGATACTCCTAATCAAGATCTATCATTATAGATATAGATGAGTCATTTTGGAGCATCCTGAAGGATTTTTGATGTTCTAGACGAAAATCAAATCACACCCAAAACCATCACCTGATCCTTCCCAACCCCCAAAATCGATCAAGACTTCAAAATAGATACTTGACATGTACTAGAAAAAGATACTCCTAATCAAGATATATCATTATAGATATAGATGAGTCATTTTGGAGCATCCTGAAGGATTTTTGATGTTCTAGACGAAAATCAAATCACACCCAAAACCATCACCTGATCCTTCCCAACCCCCAAAATCGATCAAGACTTCAAAATAGATACTTGACATGTACTAGAAAAAGATACTCCTAATCAAGATCTATCATTATAGATATAGATGAGTCATTTTGGAGCATCCTGAAGGATTTTTGATGTTCTAGACGAAAATCAAATCACACCCAAAACCATCACCTGATCCTTCCCAACCCCCAAAATCGATCAAGACTTCAAAATAGATACTTGACATGTACTAGAAAAAGATACTCCTAATCAAGATCTATCATTATAGATATAGATGAGTCATTTTGGAGCATCCTGAAGGATTTTTGATGTTCTAGACGAAAATCAAATCACACCCAAAACCATCACCTGATCCTTCCCAACCCCCAAAATCGATCAAGACTTCAAAATAGATACTTGACATGTACTAGAAAAAGATACTCCTAATCAAGATCTATCATTATAGATATAGATGAGTCATTTTGGAGCATCCTGAAGGATTTTTGATGTTCTAGACGAAAATTAAATCACACCCAAAACCATCACCTGATCCTTCCCAACCCCCAAAATCGATCAAGACTTCAAAATAGATACTTGACATGTACTAGAAAAAGATACTCCTAATCAAGATCTATCATTATAGATATAGATGAGTCATTTTGGAGCATCCTGAAGGATTTTTGATGTTCTAGACGAAAATCAAATCACACCCAAAACCATCACCTGATCCTTCCCAACCCCCAAAATCGATCAAGACTTCAAAATAGATACTTGACATGTACTAGAAAAAGATACTCCTAATCAAGATCTATCATTATAGATATAGATGAGTCATTTTGGAGCATCCTGAAGGATTTTTGATGTTCTAGACGAAAATCAAATCACACCCAAAACCATCACCTGATCCTTCCCAACCCCCAAAATCGATCAAGACTTCAAAATAGATACTTGACATGTACTAGAAAAAGATACTCCTAATCAAGATCTATCATTATAGATATAGATGAGTCATTTTGGAGCATCCTGAAGGATTTTTGATGTTCTAGACGAAAATCAAATCACACCCAAAACCATCACCTGATCCTTCCCAACCCCCAAAATCGATCAAGACTTCAAAATAGATACTTGACATGTACTAGAAAAAGATACTCCTAATCAAGATCTATCATTATAGATATAGATGAGTCATTTTGGAGCATCCTGAAGGATTTTTGATGTTCTAGACGAAAATCAAATCACACCCAAAACCATCACCTGATCCTTCCCAACCCCCAAAATCGATCAAGACTTCAAAATAGATACTTGACATGTACTAGAAAAAGATACTCCTAATCAAGATCTATCATTATAGATATAGATGAGTCATTTTGGAGCATCCTGAAGGATTTTTGATGTTCTAGACGAAAATCAAATCACACCCAAAACCATCACCTGATCCTTCCCAACCCCCAAAATCGATCAAGACTTCAAAATAGATACTTGACATGTACTAGAAAAAGATACTCCTAATCAAGATCTATCATTATAGATATAGATGAGTCATTTTGGAGCATCCTGAAGGATTTTTGATGTTCTAGACGAAAATCAAATCACACCCAAAACCATCACCTGATCCTTCCCAACCCCCAAAATCGATCAAGACTTCAAAATAGATACTTGACATGTACTAGAAAAAGATACTCCTAATCAAGATCTATAATTATAGATATAGATGAGTCATTTTGGAGCATCCTGAAGGATTTTTGATGTTCTAGACGAAAATCAAATCACACCCAAAACCATCACCTGATCCTTCCCAACCCCCAAAATCGATCAAGACTTCAAAATAGATACTTGACATGTACTAGAAAAAGATACTCCTAATCAAGATCTATCATTATAGATATAGATGAGTCATTTTGGAGCATCCTGAAGGATTTTTGATGTTCTAGACGAAAATCAAATCACACCCAAAACCATCACCTGATCCTTCCCAACCCCCAAAATCGATCAAGACTTCAAAATAGATACTTGACATGTACTAGAAAAAGATACTCCTAATCAAGATCTATCATTATAGATATAGATGAGTCATTTTGGAGCATCCTGAAGGATTTTTGATGTTCTAGACGAAAATCAAATCACACCCAAAACCATCACCTGATCCTTCCCAACCCCCAAAATCGATCAAGACTTCAAAATAGATACTTGACATGTACTAGAAAAAGATACTCCTAATCAAGATCTATCATTATAGATATAGATGAGTCATTTTGGAGCATCCTGAAGGATTTTTGATGTTCTAGACGAAAATCAAATCACACCCAAAACCATCACCTGATCCTTCCCAACCCCCAAAATCGATCAAGACTTCAAAATAGATACTTGACATGTACTAGAAAAAGATACTCCTAATCAAGATCTATCATTAAAGATATAGATGAGTCATTTTGGAGCATCCTGAAGGATTTTTGATGTTCTAGACGAAAATCAAATCACACCCAAAACCATCACCTGATCCTTCCCAACCCCCAAAATCGATCAAGACTTCAAAATAGATACTTGACATGTACTAGAAAAAGATACTCCTAATCAAGATCTATCATTATAGATATAGATGAGTAATTTTGGAGCATCCTGAAGGATTTTTGATGTTCTAGACGAAAATCAAATCACACCCAAAACCATCACCTGATCCTTCCCAACCCCCAAAATCGATCAAGACTTCAAAATAGATACTTGACATGTACTAGAAAAAGATACTCCTAATCAAGATCTATCATTATAGATATAGATGAGTCATTTTGGAGCATCCTGAAGGATTTTTGATGTTCTAGACGAAAATCAAATCACACCCAAAACCATCACCTGATCCTTCCCAACCCCCAAAATCGATCAAGACTTCAAAATAGATACTTGACATGTACTAGAAAAAGATACTCCTAATCAAGATCTATCATTATAGATATAGATGAGTCATTTTGGAGCATCCTGAAGGATTTTTGATGTTCTAGACGAAAATCAAATCACACCCAAAACCATCACCTGATCCTTCCCAACCCCCAAAATCGATCAAGACTTCAAAATAGATACTTGACATGTACTAGAAAAAGATACTCCTAATCAAGATCTATCATTATAGATATAGATGAGTCATTTTGGAGCATCCTGAAGGATTTTTGATGTTCTAGACGAAAATCAAATCACACCCAAAACCATCACCTGATCCTTCCCAACCCCCAAAATCGATCAAGACTTCAAAATAGATACTTGACATGTACTAGAAAAAGATACTCCTAATCAAGATCTATAATTGTAGATATAGATGAGTCATTTTGGAGCATCCTGAAGAATTTTTGATGTTCTAGACGAAAATCAAATCACACCCAAAACCATCACCTGATCCTTCCCAACCCCCAAAATCGATCAAGACTTCAAAATAGATACTTGACATGTACTAGAAAAAGATACTCCTAATCAAGATCTATCATTATAGATATAGATGAGTCATTTTGGAGCATCCTGAAGGATTTTTGATGTTCTAGACGAAAATCAAATCACACCCAAAACCATCACCTGATCCTTCCCAACCCCCAAAATCGATCAAGACTTCAAAATAGATACTTGACATGTACTAGAAAAAGATACTCCTAATCAAGATCTATCATTATAGATATAGATGAGTCATTTTGGAGCATCCTGAAGGATTTTTGATGTTCTAGACGAAAATCAAATCACACCCAAAACCATCACCTGATCCTTCCCAACCCCCAAAATCGATCAAGACTTCAAAATAGATACTTGACATGTACTATAAAAAGATACTCCTAATCAAGATGTATCATTATAGATATAGATGAGTCATTTTGGAGCATCCTGAAGGATTTTTGATGTTCTAGACGAAAATCAAATCACACCCAAAACCATCACCTGATCCTTCCCAACCCCCAAAATCGATCAAGACTTCAAAATAGATACTTGACATGTACTAGAAAAAGATACTCCTAATCAAGATCTATCATTATAGATATAGATGAGTCATTTTGGAGCATCCTGAAGGATTTTTGATGTTCTAGACGAAAATCAAATCACACCCAAAACCATCACCTGATCCTTCCCAACCCCCAAAATCGATCAAGACTTCAAAATAGATACTTGACATGTACTAGAAAAAGATACTCCTAATCAAGATCTATCATTATAGATATAGATGAGTCGTTTTGGAGCATCCTGAAGGATTTTTGATGTTCTAGACGAAAATCAAATCACACCCAAAACCATCACCTGATCCTTCCCAACCCCCAAAATCGATCAAGACTTCAAAATAGATACTTGACATGTACTAAAAAAAGATACTCCTAATCAAGATCTATCATTATAGATATAGATGAGTCATTTTGGAGCATCCTGAAGGATTTTTGATGTTCTAGACGAAAATCAAATCACACCCAAAACCATCACCTGATCCTTCCCAACCCCCAAAATCGATCAAGACTTCAAAATAGATACTTGACATGTACTAGAAAAAGATACTCCTAATCAAGATCTATCATTATAGATATAGATGAGTCATTTTGGAGCATCCTGAAGGATTTTTGATGTTCTAGACGAAAATCAAATCACACCCAAAACCATCACCTGATCCTTCCCAACCCCCAAAATCGATCAAGACTTCAAAATAGATACTTGACATGTACTAGAAAAAGATACTCCTAATCAAGATCTATAATTATAGATATAGATGAGTCATTTTGGAGCATCCTGAAGGATTTTTGATGTTCTAGACGAAAATCAAATCACACCCAAAACCATCACCTGATCCTTCCCAACCCCCAAAATCGATCAAGACTTCAAAATAGATACTTGACATGTACTAGAAAAAGATACTCCTAATCAAGATCTATCATTATAGATATAGATGAGTCATTTTGGAGCATCCTGAAGGATTTTTGATGTTCTAGACGAAAATCAAATCACACCCAAAACCATCACCTGATCCTTCCCAACCCCCAAAATCGATCAAGACTTCAAAAAAAATACTTGACATGTACTAGAAAAAGATACTCCTAATCAAGATCTATCATTATAGATATAGATGAGTCATTTTGGAGCATCCTGAAGGATTTTTGATGTTCTAGACGAAAATCAAATCACACCCAAAACCATCACCTGATCCTTCCCAACCCCCAAAATCGATCAAGACTTCAAAATAGATACTTGACATGTACTAGAAAAAGATACTCCTAATCAAGATCTATCATTATAGATATAGATGAGTCATTTTGGAGCATCCTGAAGGATTTTTGATGTTCTAGACGAAAATCAAATCACACCCAAAACCATCACCTGATCCTTCCCAACCCCCAAAATCGATCAAGACTTCAAAATAGATACTTGACATGTACTAGAAAAAGATACTCCTAATCAAGATCTATCATTATAGATATAGATGAGTCATTTTGGAGCATCCTGAAGGATTTTTGATGTTCTAGACGAAAATCAAATCACACCCAAAACCATCACCTGATCCTTCCCAACCCCCAAAATCGATCAAGACTTCAAAAAAGATACTTGACATGTACTAGAAAAAGATACTCCTAATCAAGATCTATCATTATAGATATAGATGAGTCATTTTGGAGCATCCTGAAGGATTTTTGATGTTCTAGACGAAAATCAAATCACACCCAAAACCATCACCTGATCCTTCCCAACCCCCAAAATCGATCAAGACTTCAAAATAGATACTTGACATGTACTAGAAAAAGATACTCCTAATCAAGATCTATCATTATAGATATAGATGAGTCATTTTGGAGCATCCTGAAGGATTTTTGATGTTCTAGACGAAAATCAAATCACACCCAAAACCATCACCTGATCCTTCCCAACCCCCAAAATCGATCAAGACTTCAAAATAGATACTTGACATGTACTAGAAAAAGATACTCCTAATCAAGATCTATCATTATAGATATAGATGAGTCATTTTGGAGCATCCTGAAGGATTTTTGATGTTCTAGACGAAAATCAAATCACACCCAAAACCATCACCTGATCCTTCCCAACCCCCAAAATTGATCAAGACTTCAAAATAGATACTTGACATGTACTAGAAAAAGATACTCCTAATCAAGATCTATCATTATAGATATAGATGAGTCATTTTGGAGCATCCTGAAGGATTTTTGATGTTCTAGACGAAAATCAAATCACACCCAAAACCATCACCTGATCCTTCCCAACCCCCAAAATCGATCAAGACTTCAAAATAGATACTTGACATGTACTAGAAAAAGATACTCCTAATCAAGATCTATCATTATAGATATAGATGAGTCATTTTGGAGCATCCTGAAGGATTTTTGATGTTCTAGACGAAAATCAAATCACACCCAAAACCATCACCTGATCCTTCCTAACCCCCAAAATCGATCAAGACTTCAAAAAAGATACTTGACATGTACTAGAAAAAGATACTCCTAATCAAGATCTATCATTATAGATATAGATGAGTCATTTTGGAGCATCCTGAAGGATTTTTGATGTTCTAGACGAAAATCAAATCACACCCAAAACCATCACCTGATCCTTCCCAACCCCCAAAATCGATCAAGACTTCAAAATAGATACTTGACATGTACTAGAAAAAGATACTCCTAATCAAGATCTATCATTATAGATATAGATGAGTCATTTTGGAGCATCCTGAAGGATTTTTGATGTTCTAGACGAAAATCAAATCACACCCAAAACCATCACCTGATCCTTCCCAACCCCCAAAATCGATCAAGACTTCAAAATAGATACTTGACATGTACTAGAAAAAGATACTCCTAATCAAGATCTATCATTATAGATATAGATGAGTCATTTTGGAGCATCCTGAAGGATTTTTGATGTTCTAGACGAAAATCAAATCACACCCAAAACCATCACCTGATCCTTCCCAACCCCCAAAATTGATCAAGACTTCAAAATAGATACTTGACATGTACTAGAAAAAGATACTCCTAATCAAGATCTATCATTATAGATATAGATGAGTCATTTTGGAGCATCCTGAAGGATTTTTGATGTTCTAGACGAAAATCAAATCACACCCAAAACCATCACCTGATCCTTCCCAACCCCCAAAATCGATCAAGACTTCAAAATAGATACTTGACATGTACTAGAAAAAGATACTCCTAATCAAGATCTATCATTATAGATATAGATGAGTCATTTTGGAGCATCCTGAAGGATTTTTGATGTTCTAGACGAAAATCAAATCACACCCAAAACCATCACCTGATCCTTCCCAACCCCCAAAATCGATCAAGACTTCAAAATAGATACTTGACATGTACTAGAAAAAGATACTCCTAATCAAGATCTATCATTATAGATATAGATGAGTCATTTTGGAGCATCCTGAAGGATTTTTGATGTTCTAGACGAAAATCAAATCACACCCAAAACCATCACCTGATCCTTCCCAACCCCCAAAATCGATCAAGACTTCAAAATAGATACTTGACATGTACTAGAAAAAGATACTCCTAATCAAGATCTATCATTATAGATATAGATGAGTCATTTTGGAGCATCCTGAAGGATTTTTGATGTTCTAGACGAAAATCAAATCACACCCAAAACCATCACCTGATCCTTCCCAACCCCCAAAATCGATCAAGACTTCAAAATAGATACTTGACATGTACTAGAAAAAGATACTCCTAATCAAGATCTATCATTATAGATATAGATGAGTCATTTTGGAGCATCCTGAAGGATTTTTGATGTTCTAGACGAAAATCAAATCACACCCAAAACCATCACCTGATCCTTCCCAACCCCCAAAATCGATCAAGACTTCAAAATAGATACTTGACATGTACTAGAAAAAGATACTCCTAATCAAGATCTATCATTATAGATATAGATGAGTCATTTTGGAGCATCCTGAAGGATTTTTGATGTTCTAGACGAAAATCAAATCACACCCAAAACCATCACCTGATCCTTCCCAACCCCCAAAATCGATCAAGACTTCAAAATAGATACTTGACATGTACTAGAAAAAGATACTCCTAATCAAGATCTATCATTATAGATATAGATGAGTCATTTTGGAGCATCCTGAAGGATTTTTGATGTTCTAGACGAAAATCAAATCACACCCAAAACCATCACCTGATCCTTCCCAACCCCCAAAATCGATCAAGACTTCAAAATAGATACTTGACATGTACTAGAAAAAGATACTCCTAATCAAGATCTATCATTATAGATATAGATGAGTCATTTTGGAGCATCCTGAAGGATTTTTGATGTTCTAGACGAAAATCAAATCACACCCAAAACCATCACCTGATCCTTCCCAACCCCCAAAATCGATCAAGACTTCAAAATAGATACTTGACATGTACTAGAAAAAGATACTCCTAATCAAGATCTATCATTATAGATATAGATGAGTCATTTTGGAGCATCCTGAAGGATTTTTGATGTTCTAGACGAAAATCAAATCACACCCAAAACCATCACCTGATCCTTCCCAACCCCCAAAATCGATCAAGACTTCAAAATAGATACTTGACATGTACTAGAAAAAGATACTCCTAATCAAGATCTATCATTATAGATATAGATGAGTCATTTTGGAGCATCCTGAAGGATTTTTGATGTTCTAGACGAAAATCAAATCACACCCAAAACCATCACCTGATCCTTCCCAACCCCCAAAATCGATCAAGACTTCAAAATAGATACTTGACATGTAATAGAAAAAGATACTCCTAATCAAGATCTATCATTATAGATATAGATGAGTCATTTTGGAGCATCCTGAAGGATTTTTGATGTTCTAGACGAAAATCAAATCACACCCAAAACCATCACCTGATCCTTCCCAACCCCCAAAATCGATCAAGACTTCAAAATAGATACTTGACATGTACTAGAAAAGATACTCCTAATCAAGATCTATCATTATAGATATAGATGAGTCATTTTGGAGCATCCTGAAGGATTTTTGATGTTCTAGACGAAAATCAAATCACACCCAAAACCATCACCTGATCCTTCCCAACCCCCAAAATCGATCAAGACTTCAAAATAGATACTTGACATGTACTAGAAAAAGATACTCCTAATCAAGATCTATCATTATAGATATAGATGAGTCATTTTGGAGCATCCTGAAGGATTTTTGATGTTCTAGACGAAAATCAAATCACACCCAAAACCATCACCTGATCCTTCCCAACCCCCAAAATCGATCAAGACTTCAAAATAGATACTTGACAGGTACTAGAAAAAGATACTCCTAATCAAGATCTATCATTATAGATATAGATGAGTCATTTTGGAGCATCCTGAAGGATTTTTGATGTTCTAGACGAAAATCAAATCACACCAAAAACCATCACCTGATCCTTCCCAACCCCCAAAATCGATCAAGACTTCAAAATAGATACTTGACATGTACTAGAAAAAGATACTCCTAATCAAGATCTATCATTATAGATATAGATGAGTCATTTTGGAGCATCCTGAAGGATTTTTGATGTTCTAGACGAAAATCAAATCACACCCAAAACCATCACCTGATCCTTCCCAACCCCCAAAATCGATCAAGACTTCAAAATAGATACTTGACATGTACTAGAAAAAGATACTCCTAATCAAGATCTATCATTATAGATATAGATGAGTCATTTTGGAGCATCCTGAAGGATTTTTGATGTTCTAGACGAAAATCAAATCACACCCAAAACCATCACCTGATCCTTCCCAACCCCCAAAATCGATCAAGACTTCAAAATAGATACTTGACATGTACTAGAAAAAGATACTCCTAATTAAGATCTATCATTATAGATATAGATGAGTCATTTTGGAGCATCCTGAAGGATTTTTGATGTTCTAGACGAAAATCAAATCACACCCAAAACCATCACCTGATCCTTCCCAACCCCCAAAATCGATCAAGACTTCAAAATAGATACTTGACATGTACTAGAAAAAGATACTCCTAATCAAGATCTATCATTATAGATATAGATGAGTCATTTTGGAGCATCCTGAAGGATTTTTGATGTTCTAGACGAAAATCAAATCACACCCAAAACCATCACCTGATCCTTCCCAACCCCCAAAATCGATCAAGACTTCAAAATAGATACTTGACATGTACTAGAAAAAGATACTCCTAATCAAGATCTATCATTATAGATATAGATGAGTCATTTTGGAGCATCCTGAAGGATTTTTGATGTTCTAGACGAAAATCAAATCACACCCAAAACCATCACCTGATCCTTCCCAACCCCCAAAATCGATCAAGACTTCAAAATAGATACTTGACATGTACTAGAAAAAGATACTCCTAATCAAGATCTATCATTATAGATATAGATGAGTCATTTTGGAGCATCCTGAAGGATTTTTGATGTTCTAGACGAAAATCAAATCACACCCAAAACCATCACCTGATCCTTCCCAACCCCCAAAATCGATCAAGACTTCAAAATAGATACTTGACATGTACTAGAAAAAGATACTCCTAATCAAGATCTATCATTATAGATATAGATGAGTCATTTTAGAGCATCCTGAAAAATGTTTGATGTTCTAGACGAAAATCAAATCACACCCAAAACCATCACCTGATCCTTCCCAACCCCCAAAATCGATCAAGACTTCAAAATAGATACTTGACATGTACTAGAAAAAGATACTCCTAATCAAGATCTATCATTATAGATATAGGTGAGCCATTTTGGAGCATCCTGAAGGATTTTTGATGTTCTAGACGAAAATCAAATCACACAAATAGATACTTGACATGTACTAGAAAAAGATACTCCTAATCAAGATCTATCATTATAGATATAGATGAGTCATTTTGGAGCATCCTGAAGGATTTTTGATGTTCTAGACGAAAATCAAATCACACCCAAAACCATCACCTGATCCTTCCCAACCCCCAAAATCGATCAAGACTTCAAAATAGATACTTGACATGTACTAGAAAAAGATACTCCTAATCAAGATCTATCATTATAGATATAGATGAGTCATTTTGGAGCATCCTGAAGGATTTTTGATGTTCTAGACGAAAATCAAATCACACCCAAAACCATCACTTGATCCTTCCCAACCCCCAAAATCGATCAAGACTTCAAAATAGATACTTGACATGTACTAGAAAAAGATACTCCTAATCAAGATCTATCATTATAGATATAGATGAGTCATTTTGGAGCATCCTGAAGGATTTTTGATGTTCTAGACGAAAATCAAATCACACCCAAAACCATCACCTGATCCTTCCCAACCCCCAAAATCGATCAAGACTTCAAAATAGATACTTGACATGTACTAGAAAAAGATACTCCTAATCAAGATCTATCATTATAGATATAGATGAGTTATTTTGGAGCATCCTGAAGGATTTTTGATGTTCTAGACGAAAATCAAATCACACCCAAAACCATCACCTGATCCTTCCCAACCCCCAAAATCGATCAAGACTTCAAAATAGATACTTGACATGTACTAGAAAAAGATACTCCTAATCAAGATCTATCATTATATATATAGATGAGTCATTTTGGAGCATCCTGAAGGATTTTTGATGTTCTAGACGAAAATCAAATCACACCCAAAACCATCACCTGATCCTTCCCAACCCCCAAAATCGATCAAGACTTCAAAATAGATACTTGACATGTACTAGAAAAAGATACTCCTAATCAAGATCTATCATTATAGATATAGATGAGTCATTTTGGAGCATCCTGAAGGATTTTTGATGTTCTAGACGAAAATCAAATCACACCCAAAACCATCACCTGATCCTTTTCAACCCCCAAAATCGATCAAGACTTCAAAATAGATACTTGACATGTACTAGAAAAAGATACTCCTAATCAAGATCTATCATTATAGATATAGATGAGTCATTTTGGAGCATCCTGAAGGATTTTTGATGTTCTAGACGAAAATCAAATCACACCCAAAACCATCACCTGATCCTTCCCAACCCCCAAAATCGATCAAGACTTCAAAATAGATACTTGACATGTACTAGAAAAAGATACTCCTAATCAAGATCTATCATTATAGATATAGATGAGTCATTTTGGAGCATCCTGAAGGATTTTTGATGTTCTAGACGAAAATCAAATCACACCCAAAACCATCACCTGATCCTTCCCAACCCCCAAAATCGATCAAGACTTCAAAATAGATACTTGACATGTACTAGAAAAAGATACTCCTAATCAAGATCTATCATTATAGATATAGATGAGTCATTTTGGAGCATCCTGAAGGATTTTTGATGTTCTAGACGAAAATCAAATCACACCCAAAACCATCACCTGATCCTTCCCAACCCCCAAAATCGATCAAGACTTCAAAATAGATACTTGACATGTACTAGAAAAAGATACTCCTAATCAAGATCTATAATTATAGATATAGATGAGTCATTTTGGAGCATCCTGAAGGATTTTTGATGTTCTAGACGAAAATCAAATCACACCCAAAACCATCACCTGATCCTTCCCAACCCCCAAAAAATCGATCAAGACTTCAAAATAGATACTTGACATGTACTAGAAAAAGATACTCCTAATCAAGATCTATCATTATAGATATAGATGAGTCATTTTGGAGCATCCTGAAGGATTTTTGATGTTCTAGACGAAAATCAAATCACACCCAAAACCATCACCTGATCCTTCCCAACCCCCAAAATCGATCAAGACTTCAAAATAGATACTTGACATGTACTAGAAAAAGATACTCCTAATCAAGATCTATCATTATAGATATAGATGAGTCATTTTGGAGCATCCTGAAGGATTTTTGATGTTCTAGACGAAAATCAAATCACACCCAAAACCATCACCTGATCCTTCCCAACCCCCAAAATCGATCAAGACTTCAAAATAGATACTTGACATGTACTAGAAAAAGATACTCCTAATCAAGATCTATCATTATAGATATAGATGAGTCATTTTGGAGCATCCTGAAGGATTTTTGATGTTCTAGACGAAAATCAAATCACACCCAAAACCATCACCTGATCCTTCCCAACCCCCAAAATCGATCAAGACTTCAAAATAGATACTTGACATGTACTAGAAAAAGATGCTCCTAATCAAGATCTATCATTATAGATATAGATGAGTCATTATGGAGCATCCTGAAGGATTTTTGATGTTCTAGACTAAAATCAAATCACACCCAAAACCATCACCTGATCCTTCCCAACCCCCAAAATCGATCAAGACTTCAAAATAGATACTTGACATGTACTAGAAAAAGATACTCCTAATCAAGATCTATCATTATAGATATAGATGAGTCATTTTGGAGCATCCTGAAGGATTTTTGATGTTCTAGACGAAAATCAAATCACACCCAAAACCATCACCTGATCCTTCCCAACCCCCAAAATCGATCAAGACTTCAAAATAGATACTTGACATGTACTAGAAGAAGATACTCCTAATCAAGATCTATCATTATAGATATAGATGAGTCATTTTGGAGCATCCTGAAGGATTTTTGATGTTCTAGACGAAAATCAAATCACACCCAAAACCATCACCTGATCTTTCCCAACCCCCAAAATCGATCAAGACTTCAAAATAGATACTTGACATGTACTAGAAAAAGATACTCCTAATCAAGATCTATCATTATAGATATAGATGAGTCATTTTGGAGCATCCTGAAGGATTTTTGATGTTCTAGACGAAAATCAAATCACACCCAAAACCATCACCTGATCCTTCCCAACCCCCAAAATCGATCAAGACTTCAAAATAGATACTTGACATGTACTAGAAAAAGATACTCCTAATCAAGATCTATCATTATAGATATAGATGAGTCATTTTGAGCATCCTGAAGGATTTTTGATGTTCTAGAGGAAAATCAAATCACACCCAAAACCATCACCTGATCCTTCCCAACCCCCAAAATCGATCAAGACTTCAAAATAGATACTTGACATGTACTAGAAAAAGATACTCCTAATCAAGATCTATCATTATAGATATAGATGAGTCATTTTGGAGTATCCTGAAGGATTTTTGATGTTCTAGACGAAAATCAAATCACACCCAAAACCATCACCTGATCCTTCCCAACCCCCAAAATCGATCAAGACTTCAAAATAGATACTTGACATGTACTAGAAAAAGATACTCCTAATCAAGATCTATCATTATAGATATAGATGAGTCATTTTGGAGCATCCTGAAGGATTTTTGATGTTCTAGACGAAAATCAAATCACACCCAAAACCATCACCTGATCCTTCCCAACCCCCAAAATCGATCAAGACTTCAAAATAGATACTTGACATGTACTAGAAAAAGATACTCCTAATCAAGATCTATCATTATAGATATAGATGAGTCATTTTGGAGCATCCTGAAGGATTTTTGATGTTCTAGACGAAAATCAAATCACACCCAAAACCATCACCTGATCCTTCCCAACCCCCAAAATCGATCAAGACTTCAAATAGATACTTGACATGTACTAGAAAAAGATACTCCTAATCAAGATCTATCATTATAGATATAGATGAGTCATTTTGGAGCATCCTGAATGATTTTTGATGTTCTAGACGAAAATCAAATCACACCCAAAACCATCACCTGATCCTTCCCAACCCCCAAAATCGATCAAGACTTCAAAATAGATACTTGACATGTACTAGAAAAAGATACTCCTAATCAAGATCTATCATTATAGATATAGATGAGTCATTTTGGAGCATCCTGAAGGATTTTTGATGTTCTAGACGAAAATCAAATCACACCCAAAACCATCACCTGATCCTTCCCAACCCCCAAAATCGATCAAGACTTCAAAATAGATACTTGACATGTACTAGAAAAAGATACTCCTAATCAAGATCTATCATTATAGATATAGATGAGTCATTTTGGAGCATCCTAAAGGATTTTTGATGTTCTAGACGAAAATCAAATCACACCCAAAACCATCACCTGATCCTTAACAACCCCCAAAATCGATCAAGACTTCAAAATAGATACTTGACATGTACTAGAAAAAGATACTCCTAATCAAGATCTATCATTATAGATATAGATGAGTCATTTTGGAGCATCCTGAAGGATTTTTGATGTTCTAGACGAAAATCAAATCACACCCAAAACCATCACCTGATCCTTCCCAACCCCCAAAATCGATCAAGACTTCAAAATAGATACTTGACATGTACTAGAAAAAGATACTCCTAATCAAGATCTATCATTATAGATATAGATGAGTCATTTTGGAGCATCCTGAAGGATTTTTGATGTTCTAGACGAAAATCAAATCACACCCAAAACCATCACCTGATCCTTCCCAACCCCCAAAATCGATCAAGACTTCAAAATAGATACTTGACATGTACTAGAAAAAGATACTCCTAATCAAGATCTATCATTATAGATATAGATGAGTCATTTTGGAGCATCCTGAAGGATTTTTGATGTTCTAGACGAAAATCAAATCACACCCAAAACCATCACCTGATCCTTCCCAACCCCCAAAATCGATCAAGACTTCAAAATAGATACTTGACATGTACTAGAAAAAGATACTCCTAATCAAGATCTATCATTATAGATATAGATGAGTCATTTTGGAGCATCCTGAAGGATTTTTGATGTTCTAGACGAAAATCAAATCACACCCAAAACCATCACCTGATCCTTCCCAACCCCCAAAATCGATCAAGACTTCAAAATAGATACTTGACATGTACTAGAAAAAGATACTCCTAATCAAGATCTATCATTATAGATATAGATGAGTCATTTTGGAGCATCCTGAAGGATTTTTGATGTTCTAGACGAAAATCAAATCACACCCAAAACCATCACCTGATCCTTCCCAACCCCCAAAATCGATCAAGACTTCAAAATAGATACTTGACATGTACTAGAAAAAGATACTCCTAATCAAGATCTATCATTATAGATATAGATGAGTCATTTTGGAGCATCCTGAAGGATTTTTGATGTTCTAGACGAAAATCAAATCACACCCAAAACCATCACCTGATCCTTCCCAACCGCCAAAATCGATCAAGACTTCAAAATAGATACTTGACATGTACTAGAAAAGATACTCCTAATCAAGATCTATCATTATAGATATAGATGAGTCATTTTGGAGCATCCTGAAGGATTTTTGATGTTCTAGACGAAAATCAAATCACACCCAAAACCATCACCTGATCCTTCCCAACCCCCAAAATCGATCAAGACTTCAAAATAGATACTTGACATGTACTAGAAAAAGATACTCCTAATCAAGATCTATCATTATAGATATAGATGAGTCATTTTGGAGCATCCTGAAGGATTTTTGATGTTCTAGACGAAAATCAAATCACACCCAAAACCATCACCTGATCCTTCCCAACCCCCAAAATCGATCAAGACTTCAAAATAGATACTTGACTTGTACTAGAAAAAGATACTCCTAATCAAGATCTATCATTATAGATATAGATGAGTCATTTTGGAGCACCCTGAAGGATTTTTGATGTTCTAGACGAAAATCAAATCACACCCAAAACCATCACCTGATCCTTCCCAACCCCCAAAATCGATCAAGACTTCAAAATAGATACTTGACATGTACTAGAAAAAGATACTCCTGATCAAGATCTATCATTATAGATATAGATGAGTCATTTTGGAGCATCCTGAAGGATTTTTGATGTTCTAGACGAAAATCAAATCACACCCAAAACCATCACCTGATCCTTCCCAACCCCCAAAATCGATCAAGACTTCAAAATAGATACTTGACATGTACTAGAAAAAGATACTCCTAATCAAGATCTATCAGTATAGATATAGATGAGTCATTTTGGAGCATCCTGAAGGATTTTTGATGTTCTAGACGAAAATCAAATCACACCCAAAACCATCACCTGATCCTTCCCCACCCCCAAAATCGATCAAGACTTCAAAATAGATACTTGACATGTACTAGAAAAAGATACTCCTAATCAAGATCTATCATTATAGATATAGATGAGTCATTTTGGAGCATCCTGAAGGATTTTTGATGTTCTAGACGAAAATCAAATCACACCCAAAACCATCACCTGATCCTTCCCAACCCCCAAAATCGATCAAGACTTCAAAATAGATACTTGACATGTACTAGAAAAAGATACTCCTAATCAAGATCTATCATTATAGATATAGATGAGTCATTTTGGAGCATCCTGAAGGATTTTTGATGTTCTAGACGAAAATCAAATCACACCCAAAACCATCACCTGATCCTTCCCAACCCCCAAAATCGATCAAGACTTCAAAATAGATACTTGACATGTACTAGAAAAAGATACTCCTAATCAAGATCTATCATTATAGATATAGATGAGTCATTTTGGAGCATCCTGAAGGATTTTTGATGTTCTAGACGAAAATCAAATCACACCCAAAACCATCACCTGATCCTTCCCAACCCCCAAAATCGATCAAGACTTCAAAATAGATACTTGACATGTACTAGAAAAAGATACTCCTAATCAAGATCTATCATTATAGATATAGATGAGTCATTTTGGAGCATCCTGAAGGATTTTTGATGTTCTAGACGAAAATCAAATCACACCCAAAACCATCACCTGATCCTTCCCAACCCCCAAAATCGATCAAGACTTCAAAATAGATACTTGACATGTACTAGAAAAAGATACTCCTAATCAAGATCTATCATTATAGATATAGATGAGTGATTTTGGAGCATCCTGAAGGATTTTTGATGTTCTAGACGAAAATCAAATCACACCCAAAACCATCACCTGATCCTTAACAACCCCCAAAATCGATCAAGACTTCAAAATAGATACTTGACATGTACTAGAAAAAGATACTCCTAATCAAGATCTATCATTATAGATATAGATGAGTCATTTTGGAGCATCCTGAAGGATTTTTGATGTTCTAGACGAAAATCAAATCACACCCAAAACCATCACCTGATCCTTCCCAACCCCCAAAATCGATCAAGACTTCAAAATAGATACTTGACATGTACTAGAAAAAGATACTCCTAATCAAGATCTATCATTATAGATATAGATGAGTCATTTTGGAGCATCCTGAAGGATTTTTGATGTTCTAGACGAAAATCAAATCACACCCAAAACCATCACCTGATCCTTCCCAACCCTCAAAATCGATCAAGACTTCAAAATAGATACTTGACATGTACTAGAATAAGATACTCCTAATCAAGATCTATCAGTATAGATATAGATGAGTCATTTTGGAGCATCCTGAAGGATTTTTGATGTTCTAGACGAAAATCAAATCACACCCAAAACCATCACCTGATCCTTCCCCACCCCCAAAATCGATCAAGACTTCAAAATAGATACTTGACATGTACTAGAAAAAGATACTCCTAATCAAGATCTATCATTATAGATATAGATGAGTCATTTTGGAGCATCCTGAAGGATTTTTGATGTTCTAGACGAAAATCAAATCACACCCAAAACCATCACCTGATCCTTCCCAACCCCCAAAATCGATCAAGACTTCAAAATAGATACTTGACATGTACTAGAAAAAGATACTCCTAATCAAGATCTATCATTATAGATATAGATGAGTCATTTTGGAGCATCCTGAAGGATTTTTGATGTTCTAGACGAAAATCAAATCACACCCAAAACCATCACCTGATCCTTCCCAACCCCCAAAATCGATCAAGACTTCAAAATAGATACTTGACATGTACTAGAAAAAGATACTCCTAATCAAGATCTATCATTATAGATATAGATGAGTCATTTTGGAGCATCCTGAAGGATTTTTGATGTTCTAGACGAAAATCAAATCACACGCAAAACCATCACCTGATCCTTCCCAACCCCCAAAATCGATCAAGACTTCAAAATAGATACTTGACATGTACTAGAAAAAGATACTCCTAATCAAGATCTATCATTATAGATATAGATGAGTCATTTTGGAGCATCCTGAAGGATTTTTGATGTTCTAGACGAAAATCAAATCACACCCAAAACCATCACCTGATCCTTCCCAACCCCCAAAATCGATCAAGACTTCAAAATAGATACTTGACATGTACTAGAAAAAGATACTCCTAATCAAGATCTATCATTATAGATATAGATGAGTCATTTTGGAGCATCCTGAAGGACTTTTGATGTTCTAGACGAAAATCAAATCACACCCAAAACCATCACCTGATCCTTCCCAACCCCCAAAATCGATCAAGACTTCAAAATAGATACTTGACATGTACTAGAAAAAGATACTCCTAATCAAGATCTATCATTATAGATATAGATGAGTAATTTTGGAGCATCCTGAAGGATTTTTGATGTTCTAGACGAAAATCAAATCACACCCAAAACCATCACCTGATCCTTCCCAACCCCCAAAATCGATCAAGACTTCAAAATAGATACTTGACATGTACTAGAAAAAGATACTCCTAATCAAGATCTATCATTATAGATATAGATGAGTCATTTTGGAGCATCCTGAAGGATTTTTGATGTTCTAGACGAAAATCAAATCACACCCAAAACCATCACCTGATCCTTCCCAACCCCCAAAATCGATCAAGACTTCAAAATAGATACTTGACATGTACTAGAAAAAGATACTCCTAATCAAGATCTATCATTATAGATATAGATAAGTCATTTTGGAGCATCCTGAAGGATTTTTGATGTTCTAGACGAAAATCAAATCACACCCAAAACCATCACCTGATCCTTCCCAACCCCCAAAATCGATCAAGACTTCAAAATAGATACTTGACATGTACTAGAAAAAGATACTCCTAATCAATATCTATCATTATAGATATAGATGAGTCATTTTGGAGCATCCTGAAGGATTTTTGATGTTCTAGACGAAAATCAAATCACACCCAAAACCATCACCTGATCCTTCCCAACCCCCAAAATCGATCAAGACTTCAAAATAGATACTTGACATGTACTAGAAAAAGGTACTCCTAATCAAGATCTATCATTATAGATATAGATGAGTCATTTTGGAGCATCCTGAAGGATTTTTGATGTTCTAGACGAAAATCAAATCACACCCAAAACCATCACCTGATCCTTCCCAACCCCCAAAATCGATCAAGACTTCAAAATAGATACTTGACATGTACTAGAAAAAGATACTCCTAATCAAGATCTATCATTATAGATATAGATGAGTCATTTTGGAGCATCCTGAAGGATTTTTGATGTTCTAGACGAAAATCAAAATCACACCCAAAACCATCACCTGATCCTTCCCAACCCCCAAAATCGATCAAGACTTCAAAATAGATACTTGACATGTACTAAAAAAAGATACTCCTAATCAAGATCTATCATTATAGATATAGATGAGTCATTTTGGAGCATCCTGAAGGATTTTTGATGTTCTAGACGAAAATCAAATCACACCCAAAACCATCACCTGATCCTTCCCAACCCCCAAAATCGATCAAGACTTCAAAATATATACTTGACATGTACTAGAAAAAGATACTCCTAATCAAGATCTATCATTATAGATATAGATGAGTCATTTTGGAGCATCCTGAAGGATTTTTGATGTTCTAGACGAAAATCAAATCACACCCAAAACCATCACCTGATCCTTCCCAACCCCCAAAATCGATCAAGACTTCAAAATAGATACTTGACATGTACTAGAAAAAGATACTCCTAATCAAGATCTATCATTATAGATATAGATGAGTCATTTTGGAGCATCCTGAAGGATTTTTGATGTTCTAGACGAAAATCAAATCACACCCAAAACCATCACCTGATCCTTCCCAACCCCCAAAATCGATCAAGACTTCAAAATAGATACTTGACATGTACTAGAAAAAGATACTCCTAATCAAGATCTATCATTATAGATATAGATGAGTCATTTTGGAGCATCCTGAAGGATTTTTGATGTTCTAGACGAAAATCAAATCACACCCAAAAACCATCACCTGATCCTTCCCAACCCCCAAAATCGATCAAGACTTCAAAATAGATACTTGACATGTACTAGAAAAAGATACTCCTAATCAAGATCTATCATTATATATATAGATGAGTCATTTTGGAGCATCCTGAAGGATTTTTGATGTTCTAGACGAAAATCAAATCACACCCAAAACCATAACCTGATCCTTCCCAACCCCCAAAATCGATCAAGACTTCAAAATAGATACTTGACATGTACTAGAAAAAGATACTCCTAATCAAGATCTATCATTATAGATATAGATGAGTCATTTTGGAGCATCCTGAAGGATTTTTGATGTTCTAGACGAAAATCAAATCACACCCAAAACCATCACCTGATCCTTCCCAACCCCCAAAATCGATCAAGACTTCAAAATAGATACTTGACATGTACTAGAAAAAGATACTCCTAATCAAGATCTATCATTATAGATATAGATGAGTCATTTTGGAGCATCCTGAAGGATTTTTGATGTTCTAGACGAAAATCAAATCACACCCAAAACCATCACCTGATCCTTCCCAACCCCCAAAATCGATCAAGACTTCAAAATAGATACTTGACATGTACTAGAAAAAGATACTCCTAATCAAGATCTATCATTAAAGATATAGATGAGTCATTTTGGAGCATCCTGAAGGATTTTTGATGTTCTAGACGAAAATCAAATCACACCCAAAACCATCACCAGATCCTTCCCAACCCCCAAAATCGATCAAGACTTCAAAATAGATACTTGACATGTACTAGAAAAAGATACTCCTAATCAAGATCTATCATTATAGATATAGATGAGTGATTTTGGAGCATCCTGAAGGATTTTTGATGTTCTAGACGAAAATCAAATCACACCCAAAACCATCACCTGATCCTTAACAACCCCCAAAATCGATCAAGACTTCAAAATAGATACTTGACATGTACTAGAAAAAGATACTCCTAATCAAGATCTATCATTATAGATATAGATGAGTCATTTTGGAGCATCCTGAAGGATTTTTGATGTTCTAGACGAAAATCAAATCACACCCAAAACCATCACCTGATCCTTCCCAACCCCCAAAATCGATCAAGACTTCAAAATAGATACTTGACATGTACTAGAAAAAGATACTCCTAATCAAGATCTATCATTATAGATATAGATGAGTCATTTTGGAGCATCCTGAAGGATTTTTGATGTTCTAGACGAAAATCAAATCACACCCCAAAACCATCACCTGATCCTTCCCAACCCCCAAAAATCGATCAAGACTTCAAAATAGATACTTGACATGTACTAGAAAAAGATACTCCTAATCAAGATCTATCATTATAGATATAGATGAGTCATTTTGGAGCATCCTGAAGGATTTTTGATGTTCTAGACGAAAATCAAATCACACCCAAAACCATCACCTGATCCTTCCCCACCCCCAAAATCGATCAAGACTTCAAAATAGATACTTGACATGTACTAGAAAAAGATACTCCTAATCAAGATCTATCATTATAGATATAGATGAGTCATTTTGGAGCATCCTGAAGGATTTTTGATGTTCTAGACGAAAATCAAATCACACCCAAAACCATCACCTGATCCTTCCCAACCCCCAAAATCGATCAAGACTTCAAAATAGATACTTGACATGTACTAGAAAAAGATACTCCTAATCAAGATCTATCATTATAGATATAGATGAGTCATTTTGGAGCATCCTGAAGGATTTTTGATGTTCTAGACGAAAATCAAATCACACCCAAAACCATCACCTGATCCTTCCCAACCCCCAAAATCGATCAAGACTTCAAAATAGATACTTGACATGTACTAGAAAAAGATACTCCTAATCAAGATCTATCATTATAGATATAGATGAGTCATTTTGGAGCATCCTGAAGGATTTTTGATGTTCTAGACGAAAATCAAATCACACCCAAAACCATCACCTGATCCTTCCCAACCCCCAAAATCGATCAAGACTTCAAAATAGATACTTGACATGTACTAGAAAAAGATACTCCTAATCAAGATCTATCATTATAGATATAGATGAGTCATTTTGGAGCATCCTGAAGGATTTTTGATGTTCTAGACGAAAATCAAATCACACGCAAAACCATCACCTGATCCTTCCCAACCCCCAAAATCGATCAAGACTTCAAAATAGATACTTGACATGTACTAGAAAAAGATACTCCTAATCAAGATCTATCATTATAGATATAGATGAGTCATTTTGGAGCATCCTGAAGGATTTTTGATGTTCTAGACGACAATCAAATCACACCCAAAACCATCACCTGATCCTTCCCAACCCCCAAAATCGATCAAGACTTCAAAATAGATACTTGACATGTACTAGAAAAAGATACTCCTAATCAAGATCTATCATTATAGATATAGATGAGTCATTTTGGAGCATCCTGAAGGACTTTTGATGTTCTAGACGAAAATCAAATCACACCCAAAACCATCACCTGATCCTTCCCAACCCCCAAAATCGATCAAGACTTCAAAATAGATACTTGACATGTACTAGAAAAAGATACTCCTAATCAAGATCTATCATTATAGATATAGATGAGTAATTTTGGAGCATCCTGAAGGATTTTTGATGTTCTAGACGAAAATCAAATCACACCCCAAAACCATCACCTGATCCTTCCCAACCCCCAAAATCGATCAAGACTTCAAAATAGATACTTGACATGTACTAGAAAAAGATACTCCTAATCAAGATCTATCATTATAGATATAGATGAGTCATTTTGGAGCATCCTGAAGGATTTTTGATGTTCTAGACGAAAATCAAATCACACCCAAAACCATCACCTGATCCTTCCCAACCCCCAAAATCGATCAAGACTTCAAAATAGATACTTGACATGTACTAGAAAAAGATACTCCTAATCAAGATCTATCATTATAGATATAGATGAGTCATTTTGGAGCATCCTGAAGGATTTTTGATGTTCTAGACGAAAATCAAATCACACCCAAAACCATCACCTGATCCTTCCCAACCCCCAAAATCGATCAAGACTTCAAAATAGATACTTGACATGTACTAGAAAAAGATACTCCTAATCAAGATCTATCATTATAGATATAGATGAGTCATTTTGGAGCATCCTGAAGGATTTTTGATGTTCTAGACGAAAATCAAATCACACCCAAAACCATCACCTGATCCTTCCCAACCCCCAAAATCGATCAAGACTTCAAAATAGATACTTGACATGTACTAGAAAAAGATACTCCTAATCAAGATCTATCATTATAGATATAGATGAGTCATTTTGGAGCATCCTGAAGGATTTTTGATGTTCTAGACGAAAATCAAATCACACCCAAAACCATCACCTGATCCTTCCCAACCCCCAAAATCGATCAAGACTTCAAAATAGATACTTGACATGTACTAGAAAAAGATACTCCTAATCAAGATCTATCATTATAGATATAGATGAGTCATTTTGGAGCATCCTGAAGGATTTTTGATGTTCTAGACGAAAATCAAATCACACCCAAAACCATCACCTGATCCTTCCCAACCCCCAAAATCGATCAAGACTTCAAAATAGATACTTGACATGTACTAGAAAAAGATACTCCTAATCAAGATCTATCATTATAGATATAGATGAGTCATTTTGGAGCATCCTGAAGGATTTTTGATGTTCTAGACGAAAATCAAATCACACCCAAAACCATCACCTGATCCTTCCCAACCCCCAAAATCGATCAAGACTTCAAAATAGATACTTGACATGTACTAGAAAAAGATACTCCTAATCAAGATCTATCATTATAGATATAGATGAGTCATTTTGGAGCATCCTGAAGGATTTTTGATGTTCTAGACGAAAATCAAATCACACCCAAAACCATCACCTGATCCTTCCCAACCCCCAAAATCGATCAAGACTTCAAAATAGATACTTGACATGTACTAGAAAAAGATACTCCTAATCAAGATCTATCATTATAGATATAGATGAGTCATTTTGGAGCATCCTGAAGGATTTTTGATGTTCTAGACGAAAATCAAATCACACCCAAAACCATCACCTGATCCTTCCCAACCCCCAAAATCGATCAAGACTTCAAAATAGATACTTGACATGTACTAGAAAAAGATACTCCTAATCAAGAGCTATCATTATAGATATAGATGAGTCATTTTGGAGCATCCTGAAGGATTTTTGATGTTCTAGACGAAAATCAAATCACACCCAAAACCATCACCTGATCCTTCCCAACCCCCAAAATCGATCAAGACTTCAAAATAGATACTTGACATGTACTAGAAAAAGATACTCCTAATCAAGATCTATCATTATAGATATAGATGAGTCATTTTGGAGCATCCTGAAGGATTTTTGATGTTCTAGACGAAAATCAAATCACACCCAAAACCATCACCTGATCCTTCCCAACCCCCAAAATCGATCAAGACTTCAAAATAGATACTTGACATGTACTAGAAAAAGATACTCCTAATCAAGATCTATCATTATAGATATAGATGAGTCATTTTGGAGCATCCTGAAGGATTTTTGATGTTCTAGACGAAAATCAAATCACACCCAAAACCATCACCTGATCCTTCCCAACCCCCAAAATCGATCAAGACTTCAAAATAGATACTTGACATGTACTAGAAAAAGATACTCCTAATCAAGATCTATCATTATAGATATAGATGAGTCATTTTGGAGCATCCTGAAGGATTTTTGATGTTCTAGACGAAAATCAAATCACACCCAAAACCATCACCTGATCCTTCCCAACCCCCAAAATCGATCAAGACTTCAAAATAGATACTTGACATGTACTAGAAAAAGATACTCCTAATCAAGATCTATCATTATAGATATAGATGAGTCATTTTGGAGCATCCTGAAGGATTTTTGATGTTCTAGACGAAAATCAAATCACACCCAAAACCATCACCTGATCCTTCCCAACCCCCAAAATCGATCAAGACTTCAAAATAGATACTTGACATGTACTAGAAAAAGATACTCCTAATCAAGATCTATCATTATAGATATAGATGAGTCATTTTGGAGCATCCTGAAGGATTTTTGATGTTCTAGACGAAAATCAAATCACACCCAAAACCATCACCTGATCCTTCCCAACCCCCAAAATCGATCAAGACTTCAAAATAGATACTTGACATGTACTAGAAAAAGATACTCCTAATCAAGATCTATCATTATAGATATAGATGAGTCATTTTGGAGCATCCTGAAGGATTTTTGATGTTCTAGACGAAAATCAAATCACACCCAAAACCATCACCTGATCCTTCCCAACCCCCAAAATCGATCAAGACTTCAAAATAGATACTTGACATGTACTAGAAAAAGATACTCCTAATCAAGATCTATCATTATAGATATAGATGAGTCATTTTGGAGCATCCTGAAGGATTTTTGATGTTCTAGACGAAAATCAAATCACACCCAAAACCATCACCTGATCCTTCCCAACCCCCAAAATCGATCAAGACTTCAAAATAGATACTTGACATGTACTAGAAAAAGATACTCCTAATCAAGATCTATCATTATAGATATAGATGAGTCATTTTGGAGCATCCTGAAGGATTTTTGATGTTCTAGACGAAAATCAAATCACACCCAAAACCATCACCTGATCCTTCCCAACCCCCAAAATCGATCAAGACTTCAAAATAGATACTTGACATGTACTAGAAAAAGATACTCCTAATCAAGATCTATCATTATAGATATAGATGAGTCATTTTGGAGCATCCTGAAGGATTTTTGATGTTCTAGACGAAAATCAAATCACACCCAAAACCATCACCTGATCCTTCCCAACCCCCAAAATCGATCAAGACTTCAAAATAGATACTTGACATGTACTAGAAAAAGATACTCCTAATCAAGATCTATCATTATAGATATAGATGAGTCATTTTGGAGCATCCTGAAGGATTTTTGATGTTCTAGACGAAAATCAAATCACACCCAAAACCATCACCTGATCCTTCCCAACCCCCAAAATCGATCAAGACTTCAAAATAGATACTTGACATGTACTAGAAAAAAGATACTCCTAATCAAGATCTATCATTATAGATATAGATGAGTCATTTTGGAGCATCCTGAAGGATTTTTGATGTTCTAGACGAAAATCAAATCACACCCAAAACCATCACCTGATCCTTCCCAACCCCCAAAATCGATCAAGACTTCAAAATAGATACTTGACATGTACTAGAAAAAGATACTCCTAATCAAGATCTATCATTATAGATATAGATGAGTCATTTTGGAGCATCCTGAAGGATTTTTGATGTTCTAGACGAAAATCAAATCACACCCAAAACCATCACCTGATCCTTCCCAACCCCCAAAATCGATCAAGACTTCAAAATAGATACTTGACATGTACTAGAAAAAGATACTCCTAATCAAGATCTATCATTATAGATATAGATGAGTCATTTTGGAGCATCCTGAAGGATTTTTGATGTTCTAGACGAAAATCAAATCACACCCAAAACCATCACCTGATCCTTCCCAACCCCCAAAATCGATCAAGACTTCAAAATAGATACTTGACATGTACTAGAAAAAGATACTCCTAATCAAGATCTATCATTATAGATATAGATGAGTCATTTTGGAGCATCCTGAAGGATTTTTGATGTTCTAGACGAAAATCAAATCACACCCAAAACCATCACCTGATCCTTCCCAACCCCCAAAATCGATCAAGACTTCAAAATAGATACTTGACATGTACTAGAAAAAGATACTCCTAATCAAGATCTATCATTATAGATATAGATGAGTCATTTTGGAGCATCCTGAAGGATTTTTGATGTTCTAGACGAAAATCAAATCACACCCAAAACCATCACCTGATCCTTCCCAACCCCCAAAATCGATCAAGACTTCAAAATAGATACTTGACATGTACTAGAAAAAGATACTCCTAATCAAGATCTATCATTATAGATATAGATGAGTCATTTTGGAGCATCCTGAAGGATTTTTGATGTTCTAGACGAAAATCAAATCACACCCAAAACCATCACCTGATCCTTCCCAACCCCCAAAATCGATCAAGACTTCAAAATAGATACTTGACATGTACTAGAAAAAGATACTCCTAATCAAGATCTATCATTATAGATATAGATGAGACATTTTGGAGCATCCTGAAGAATTTTTGATGTTCTAGACGAAAATCAAATCACACCCAAAACCATCACCTGATCCTTCCCAACCCCCAAAATCGATCAAGACTTCAAAATAGATACTTGACATGTACTAGAAAAAGATACTCCTAATCAAGATCTATCATTATAGATATAGATGAGTCATTTTGGAGCATCCTGAAGGATTTTTGATGTTCTAGACGAAAATCAAATCACACCCAAAACCATCACCTGATCCTTCCCAACCCCCAAAATCGATCAAGACTTCAAAATAGATACTTGACATGTACTAGAAAAAGATACTCCTAATCAAGATCTATCATTATAGATATAGATGAGTCATTTTGGAGCATCCTGAAGGATTTTTGATGTTCTAGACGAAAATCAAATCACACCCAAAACCATCACCTGATCCTTCCCAACCCCCAAAATCGATCAAGACTTCAAATAGATACTTGACATGTACTAGAAAAAGATACTCCTAATCAAGATCTATCATTATAGATATAGATGAGTCATTTTGGAGCATCCTGAAGGATTTTTGATGTTCTAGACGAAAATCAAATCACACCCAAAACCATCATCTGATCCTTCCCAACCCCCAAAATCGATCAAGACTTCAAAATAGATACTTGACATGTACTAGAAAAAGATACTCCTAATCAAGATCTATCATTATAGATATAGATGAGTCATTTTGGAGCATCCTGAAGGATTTTTGATGTTCTAGACGAAAATCAAATCACACCCAAAACCATCACCTGATCCTTCCCAACCCCCAAAATCGATCAAGACTTCAAAATAGATACTTGACATGTACTAGAAAAAGATACTCCTAATCAAGATCTATCATTATAGATATAGATGAGTCATTTTGGAGCATCCTGAAGGATTTTTGATGTTCTAGACGAAAATCAAATCACACCCAAAACCATCACCTGATCCTTCCCAACCCCCAAAATCGATCAAGACTTCAAAATAGATACTTGACATGTACTAGAAAAAGATACTCCTAATCAAGATCTATCATTATAGATATAGATGAGTCATTTTGGAGCATCCTGAAGGATTTTTGATGTTCTAGACGAAAATCAAATCACACCCAAAACCATCACCTGATCCTTCCCAACCCCCAAAATCGATCAAGACTTCAAAATAGATACTTGACATGTACTAGAAAAAGATACTCCTAATCAAGATCTATCATTATAGATATAGATGAGTCATTTTGGAGCATCCTGAAGGATTTTTGATGTTCTAGACGAAAATCAAATCACACCCAAAACCATCACCTGATCCTTCCCAACCCCCAAAATCGATCAAGACTTCAAAATAGATACTTGACATGTACTAGAAAAAGATACTCCTAATCAAGATCTATCATTATAGATATAGATGAGTCATTTTGGAGCATCCTGAAGGATTTTTTGATGTTCTAGACGAAAAATCAAATCACACCCAAAACCATCACCTGATCCTTCCCAACCCCCAAAATCGATCAAGACTTCAAAATAGATACTTGACATGTACTAGAAAAAGATACTCCTAATCAAGATCTATCATTATAGATATAGATGAGTCATTTTGGAGCATCCTGAAGGATTTTTGATGTTCTAGACGAAAATCAAATCACACCCAAAACCATCACCTGATCCTTCCCAACCCCCAAAATCGATCAAGACTTCAAAATAGATACTTGACATGTACTAGAAAAAGATACTCCCTAATCAAGATCTATCATTATAGATATAGATGAGTCATTTTGGAGCATCCTGAAGGATTTTTGATGTTCTAGACGAAAATCAAATCACACCCAAAACCATCACCTGATCCTTCCCAACCCCCAAAATCGATCAAGACTTCAAAATAGATACTTGACATGTACTAGAAAAAGATACTCCTAATCAAGAGCTATCATTATAGATATAGATGAGTCATTTTGGAGCATCCTGAAGGATTTTTGATGTTCTAGACGAAAATCAAATCACACCCAAAACCATCACCTGATCCTTCCCAACCCCCAAAATCGATCAAGACTTCAAAATAGATACTTGACATGTACTAGAAAAAGATACTCCTAATCAAGATCTATCATTATAGATATAGATGAGTCATTTTGGAGCATCCTGAAGGATTTTTGATGTTCTAGACGAAAATCAAATCACACCCAAAACCATCACCTGATCCTTCCCAACCCCCAAAATCGATCAAGACTTCAAAATAGATACTTGACATGTACTAGAAAAAGATACTCCTAATCAAGATCTATCATTATAGATATAGATGAGTCATTTTGGAGCATCCTGAAGGATTTTTGATGTTCTAGACGAAAATCAAATCACACCCAAAACCATCACCTGATCCTTCCCAACCCCCAAAATCGATCAAGACTTCAAAATAGATACTTGACATGTACTAGAAAAAGATACTCCTAATCAAGATCTATCATTATAGATATAGATGAGTCATTTTGGAGCATCCTGAAGGATTTTTGATGTTCTAGACGAAAATCAAATCACACCCCAAAACCATCACCTGATCCTTCCCAACCCCCAAAATCGATCAAGACTTCAAAATAGATACTTGACATGTACTAGAAAAAGATACTCCTAATCAAGATCTATCATTATAGATATAGATGAGTCATTTTGGAGCATCCTGAAGGATTTTTGATGTTCTAGACGAAAATCAAATCACACCCAAAACCATCACCTGATCCTTCCCAACCCCCAAAATCGATCAAGACTTCAAAATAGATACTTAACATGTACTAGAAAAAGATACTCCGAAGGATTTTTGATGTTCTAGACGAAAATCAAATCACACCCAAAACCATCACCTGATCCTTCCCAACCCCCAAAATCGATCAAGACTTCAAAATAGATACTTGACATGTACTAGAAAAAGATACTCCTAATCAAGATCTATCATTATAGATATAGATGAGTCATTTTGGAGCATCCTGAAGGATTTTTGATGTTCTAGACGAAAATCAAATCACACCCAAAACCATCACCTGATCCTTCCCAACCCCCAAAATCGATCAAGACTTCAAAATAGATACTTGACATGTACTAGAAAAAGATACTCCTAATCAAGATCTATCATTATAGATATAGATGAGTCATTTTGGAGCATCCTGAAGGATTTTTGATGTTCTAGACGAAAATCAAATCACACCCAAAACCATCACCTGATCCTTCCCAACCCCCAAAATCGATCAAGACTTCAAAATAGATACTTGACATGTACTAGAAAAAGATACTCCTAATCAAGATCTATCATTATAAATATAGATGAGTCATTTTGGAGCATCCTGAAGGATTTTTGATGTTCTAGACGAAAATCAAATCACACCCAAAACCATCACCTGATCCTTCCCAACCCCCAAAATCGATCAAGACTTCAAAATAGATACTTGACATGTACTAGAAAAAGATACTCCTAATCAAGATCTATCATTATAGATATAGATGAGTCATTTTGGAGCATCCTGAAGGATTTTTGATGTTCTAGACGAAAATCAAATCACACCCAAAACCATCACCTGATCCTTCAAAACCCCCAAAATCGATCAAGACTTCAAAATAGATACTTGACATGTACTAGAAAAAGATACTGCTAATCAAGATCTATCATTATAGATATAGATGAGTCATTTTGGAGCATCCTGAAGGATTTTTGATGTTCTAGCCGAAAATCAAATCACACCCAAAACCATCACCTGATCCTTCCCAACCCCCAAAATCGATCAAGACTTCAAAATAGATACTTGACATGTAGTAGAAAAAGATACTCCTAATCAAGATCTATCATTATAGATATAGATGAGTCATTTTGGAGCATCCTGAAGGATTTTTGATGTTCTAGACGAAAATCAAATCACACCCAAAACCATCATCTGATCCTTCCCAACCCCCAAAATTGATCAAGACTTCAAAATAGATACTTGACATGTACTAGAAAAAGATACTCCTAATCAAGATCTATCATTATAGATATAGATGAGTCATTTTGGAGCATCCTGAAGGATTTTTGATGTTCTAGACGAAAATCAAATCACACCCAAAACCATCACCTGATCCTTCCCAACCCCCAAAATCGATCAAGACTTCAAAATAGATACTTGCCATGTACTAGAAAAAGATACTCCTAATCAAGATCTATCATTATAGATATAGATGAGTCATTTTGGAGCATCCTGAAGGATTTTTGATGTTCTAGACGAAAATCAAATCACACCCAAAACCATCACCTGATCCTTCCCAACCCCCAAAATCGATCAAGACTTCAAAATAGATACTTGACATGTACCAGAAAAAGATACTCCTAATCAAGATCTATCATTATAGATATAGATGAGTCATTTTGGAGCATCCTGAAGGATTTTTGATGTTCTAGACGAAAATCAAATCACACCCAAAACCATCACCTGATCCTTCCCAACCCCCAAAATCGATCAAGACTTCAAAATAGATACTTGACATGTACTAGAAAAAGATACTCCTAATCAAGATCTATCATTATAGATATAGATGAGTCATTTTGGAGCATCCTGAAGGATTTTTGATGTTCTAGACGAAAATCAAATCACACCCAAAACCATCACCTGATCCTTCCCAACCCCCAAAATCGATCAAGACTTCAAAATAGATACTTGACATGTACTAGAAAAAGATACTCCTAATCAAGATCTATCATTATAGATATAGATGAGTCATTTTGGAGCATCCTGAAGGATTTTTGATGTTCTAGACGAAAATCAAATCACACCCAAAACCATCACCTGATCCTTCCCAACCCCCAAAATCGATCAAGACTTCAAAATAGATACTTGACATGTACTAGAAAAAGATACTCCTAATCAAGATCTATCATTATAGATATAGATGAGTCATTTTGGAGCATCCTGAAGGATTTTTGATGTTCTAGACGAAAATCAAATCACACCCAAAACCATCACCTGATCCCTCCCAACCCCCAAAATCGATCAAGACTTCAAAATAGATACTTGACATGTACTAGAAAAAGATACTCCTAATCAAGATCTATCATTATAGATATAGATGAGTCATTTTGGAGCATCCTGAAGGATTTTTGATGTTCTAGACAAAAATCAAATCACACCCAAAACCATCACCTGATCCTTCCCAACCCCCAAAATCGATCAAGACTTCAAAATAGATACTTGACATGTACTAGAAAAAGATACTCCTAATCAAGATCTATCATTATAGATATAGATGAGTCATTTTGGAGCATCCTGAAGGATTTTTGATGTTCTAGACGAAAATCAAATCACACCCAAAACCATCACCTGATCCTTCCCAACCCCCAAAATCGATCAAGACTTCAAAATAGATACTTGACATGTACTAGAAAAAGATACTCCTAATCAAGATCTATCATTATAGATATAGATGAGTCATTTTGGAGCATCCTGAAGAATTTTTGATGTTCTAGACGAAAATCAAATCACACCCAAAACCATCACCTGATCCTTCCAACCCCCAAAATCGATCAAGACTTCAAAATAGATACTTGACATGTACTAGAAAAAGATACTCCTAATCAAGATCTATCATTATAGATATAGATGAGTCATTTTGGAGCATCCTGAAGGATTTTTGATGTTCTAGACGAAAATCAAATCACACCCAAAACCATCACCTGATCCTTCCCAACCCCCAAAATCGATCAAGACTTCAAAATAGATACTTGACATGTACTAGAAAAAGATACTCCTAATCAAGATCTATCATTATAGATATAGATGAGTCATTTTGGAGCATCCTGAAGGATTTTTGATGTTCTAGACGAAAATCAAATCACACCCAAAACCATCACCTGATCCTTCCCAACCCCCAAAATCGATCAAGACTTCAAAATAGATACTTGACATGTACTAGAAAAAGATACTCCTAATCAAGATCTATCATTATAGATATAGATGAGTCATTTTGGAGCATCCTGAAGGATTTTTGATGTTCTAGACGAAAATCAAATCACACCCAAAACCATCACCTGATCCTTCCCAACCCCCAAAATCGATCAAGACTTCAAAATAGATACTTGACATGTACTAGAAAAAGATACTCCTAATCAAGATCTATCATTATAGATATAGATGAGTCATTTTGGAGCATCCTGAAGGATTTTTGATGTTCTAGACGAAAATCAAATCACACCCAAAACCATCACCTGATCCTTCCCAACCCCCAAAATCGATCAAGACTTCAAAATAGATACTTGACATGTACTAGAAAAAGATACTCCTAATCAAGATCTATCATTATAGATATAGATGAGTCATTTTGGAGCATCCTGAAGGATTTTTGATGTTCTAGACGAAAATCAAATCACACCCAAAACCATCACCTGATCCTTCCCAACCCCCAAAATCGATCAAGACTTCAAAATAGATACTTGACATGTACTAGAAAAAGATACTCCTAATCAAGATCTATCATTATAGATATAGATGAGTCATTTTGGAGCATCCTGAAGGATTTTTGATGTTCTAGACGAAAATCAAATCACACCCAAAACCATCACCTGATCCTTCCTAACCCCCAAAAATCGATCAAGACTTCAAAATAGATACTTGACATTTACTAGAAAAAGATACTCCTAATCAAGATCTATCATTATAGATATAGATGAGTCATTTTGGAGCATCCTGAAGGATTTTTGATGTTCTAGACGAAAATCAAATCACACCCAAAACCATCACCTGATCCTTCCCAACCCCCAAAATCGATCAAGACTTCAAAATAGATACTTGACATGTACTAGAAAAAGATACTCCTAATCAAGATCTATCATTATAGATATAGATGAGTCATTTTGGAGCATCCTGAAGGATTTTTGATGTTCTAGACGAAAATCAAATCACACCCAAAACCATCACCTGATCCTTCCTACCCCCAAAATCGATCAAGACTTCAAAATAGATACTTGACATGTACTAGAAAAAGATACTCCTAATCAAGATCT
>NW_026605697.1:0-16438 GCF_945859685.1 Eupeodes corollae | reverse complement strand
AAATCTACGACATGGCAACATAAATAAACGCCATCTAGAGTTCGCTTCGCACAATAAATGGCATTAAAATTGTAATTTACTTCCATTATTTGAACAGGAACACCTTTTATGCATAAGCATAAGGATATCTATAAACATAGGGAACTTGAGACATCATTGACTAACCGTCACTCCGTGCTGTCACCTCACATTTTGTTTTCTTTTTCATGTTTTCCTGTAGGTTTATGTCGGTAGGTGCTGTAGGAGTGGAATATAAATTCCTTATCATGCCTTAAAGTATTCATAAAGGACTTAAGTTCTAGATGAAGACATTTTATATCTACATAAGTATTAAGTTTTTTTTTGTTGTTGTGTTTTTGTTCATTGTTGTTTTTCTTCTCTGGTGTGTGTTGGCGTGCCGAACCTTTTTGACCTCTTCGGCTCAATATTGGGTCCATAAAAAGGGGACTGTTTACAGAATTACATTTTTTTGGTTGGCATCCGTTTTCCAAGGAATGTTTAATATATATACATGTAGGTTTGTACTTATACTTATGTGGGTCCTTTGTGTAGAACTAACAGGAAGATGAAAAAGACATTTTTTTTTTTGAAGTTTTTCTTTTTTTGTGTGGTTCCTGTTATGGCGACACCTTGGTACACAAAAATATAAAAGGGAGAAAACAACTCTTCAAATGTCACCACCAAAATTGAAGACTATACATAACCAACCCAGTAAGAACCCAACCCAACCCACTTTAAAAACAGTTTTTGGATTCGGTCTCTCAATATAGACAAAGAGTAGGAGGAATATTTAAGAAAATTATGTAGCTTTAGATATTTGAACCTTGTTTTCACTGTACATATAATTTGCTCGGATAATTTGGAATAAAATGAAAATCGTATTTACAAGACCTTGTTCTCGGGACTTGTTTGCTAAACCTTTCATTTTTTTGCCATTAGATATGCGATATTACTTTATCTGATATTAAGATAGGTATAACCTAACCATCTTAAGGTAGATTTCTTGCAAAACAACAAGATATACTATAAATGAAAGGGAAACTTAATATATATTTGCCCAAAGCAATTTAATTTTCACTACCACTTCTAACTTGATGAGTTTAATGTTTTGCGGTATTTAAATTTCTTTAATTTTGAAAATATTTAAAATTCGAATAGAAAATTTACTACGAATCTTGCGAGAATAAAATTTTGACATCAAATTAGTTGTTTTTAGTTAAATACTGTAAGTGGTTTAAGAAATATTTATTTTTTCTCTGCATTATTAACCGACTGAAAATTCTATTTAACATTTCCTTAAAATATTTTGTATGTTATAGTTTCAAACAAATTTTAAATACGATTCTTAAAAAAAGATCAAATATTATATTTATACAAAATACTACACATTTTTTATTAACTATTTTTAATTTTTTAATATTATTTTGTGTTAATACCTTCCAATTTTTGAAATAGTTTCATATTCTGAGAATATTAGATTTTAAATGTAATGAAGATTTTATTTTCAGTTCGAAAATACAAGAAAAAAAAGAGGTTGGGATACGACCACATTGATACATTTCCATATGTTACCTTAAAATCGTACACATAATGTATTTTTATGTATAGGAAGCAAAATTCAAATTTTAAGAAATTTCTAAGATTGAAGTTAAGGCATAAGGAGTTGACGTCCAAATGCAATTTAGCAAAAAAGGATTCGCCAAATAAGTTTTTTTTTTAAATGCTATAAAAACATCGAGTGTAGCTTCGGCTATATGGCACGTAGCGCCGTCTTGTTGAAACGAAATGTTGCCAATATCCTCCTCTTTAATGTTTATGAAAAAAAATTCGTTCAACATGGCCTGATAACGATCGCCATTGACTGTAACAGTTACTCGCTCATTTTCGAATAAAAATGGAAATAAAAATTGGTCCTCTGGACAAAAATTCGTGACTCATTTTGGGTGTATCGGCTTTTCAATGCATGCGTGCGGGTTTTTTGTGCCCCAAATGCGAAAATTTTGCATGTTTACGTACTCGCTAAGATCAAAATAAGCTTCATTTGAAATGACGATTTTTTTTATTGACAAATTAGCATCTTCTTTAAGTCGTTAACAGGCAATATTTCTCAGCGTGGTTCAAGTGTTTAAACAACCATATTCGTCCAGCGGAAGAATAAAACTAATTTTCAGACATGAGCAAAGTGGTACCATTCACGAAATAAGCACTTATTAAAAAAATATTAAATGGTGGACTCTATATTTTTGAATTTTTAATTTTTGATTTTGGAAACAATTTGTCTATTGGATTTTTTTAAACATGTTAGTCTGTAGGCAATTGTTTATAAAATAAGACCCGATGGAATGTAATACTTTTTCGTACCACCATACTAGAACCCAGCTTTTGAATTCATATCATATTTCGAAAACTTACTTAATTCAGATCGATTAAGCAGCAAAGAATATTCCTGTAAAACAAATCTAGTTGAAATACCTGAACTTGATCACCCAGTTGATTTGAATGAAGTAGAGATTGCGATTGAATCTTCAAAAGAAAACAAAGCTCCGGTTATAGACGGCATCCCATATGAGTTTTATAAAAATGCGACTAATGCTTTTATTGGGGAAGTTCAACTTTGGTGAAAAGAATCTACGAAACAGAAACAATATCAACATCCTTTAAAAAATCAACTATCTTTCTTCTCTTCAACAAAAGTGACGCTTGTCTTGTATCTAACTATCGTGGGCTTTTATTTTCAGATACCCTCTACAAATCATTCACCTCAGTTCTCCTAAGCCGCCTCACTATTTGGATCGAAAACAACAGTATACTCAATGAATTCCAGGTTAAATATCGAACAGATTATAGTACCATTGATAGGATTTTCAATCTTTCATGCCTTATTCAGCCGCAACTAAGCCAGAAAGAGAACCTTTATGCTGTTCGTAGACTTAAAAGCTGCGTTCGACAATATTAACAGAGAAGCTCTTATTCAAAAACTTATAACATTGGGCATCTCGACGAAAATGATTAAGACTATCAAACTATTAAATCAAGATACAGTTGCCGCCACACCGCGCCGTTTGGGATGGAAGCAGTTCCTCTAATTTCTTTGGAACGAGCAAAGGCGTTAAACAAGATTGCGTTCTGAGCGCTCTGCTTTTTGTGTTGTTCTTAAATGACCCACATTCTGAACTCCCCATCGGAATACATGTGGAAAGAATCGGTATAAATTCTTTTGTATGCTGATGATATTGTAATTTTGACTGAGAGTCTAGCTTTACTTCAAACAATTATAAACAAGTTCAGCAGCTATTGCGATAAATGGAACCTTGAAGTTAGTCTTGAGAAATCTGAAATTATTTTTTTTAGGAATGGAGCCCCAAGAGCATTAAGTAAGTGAACAATGGAATTCCAAATTTGTAGAACTAAAAATAACAAACCAGTTTTTTCTGGGGCGGAAGTCTGTTGAAAACTACGGCCTAGTAACATACAAATCTCAACCATTCTAGTGTGGGAGTAATGTTGTCAGGACATCTTGAGGTTAATATCATACATTTTAAAAATATTTTTTCGTAAGTAAGTTTGCCTTTACCAGGTCTCACACCAAACAGAATCAAATGAATAAAATGTCTAAAGAAAGAGGATTTTCTGTAAATTATGTGAATTAAATTTCTGTTGAAAATAAATGAACATAATTTTTTGAAAAGCTTATCTTTTTTGATTTTAATGCAAAATTTTAAATATTATTAAAAAAATATCAAAAGAATAAATATGTGTAATTTAACGAACTAATCAAATGATTTCTTTCGATAAGCTTGTGTCCCGGTATTTATTTTAAAGACTTCCTTATTACACTACTTTGGATTTGCTAAATCAGGGAATGTTTTTGTGAGCGGTGTCAGCGCAGCCCATCTGAGAACACCTCATACCCGAACCAAAAACTCATTCCAAGAAAATGTAACACTGGTTATAAGTTGTAATGAAAACCAATAGTTATTATTTTTCTGATGAGTTTTTTAACGAATATAAAAGATTTTCTAAGCTGATTTTTTTTGGACTGAAAAGAAGCGGACCCACAATGAAAAACAAAGTTTCCGGTGTGAAAAACGTTTATTATGACTAAAAAGTCACAACCTGAGATGCCAAAAAACAGGTTAGTCTTTGACCAACAATTAAAAAAGGTTCTGCCAACTTTCTAAAATACATTAAAAAAAGAGGCTGGGATGCGACCCACACTTATAACTTCCCATGCCGTCTGTCGATTTGTTTTGCTTAAAAGTTTGTCTATATGTACTGGTATCAATTTTTACCAAATTTGCGTACTATTTTTTGTAGATTTTATTTTTTATGAAAAAATGAATTGTTGGATTTTTATATAAAAATTACTGAATATCAAAAACAATATTTTCTGTGAAATAAAATAAGCTTGAAGCCAAAATTTTAATTTTTGAAAAGCTGTTTGAGTCGAAAGTAAAATTATACCAAGTTTTAGGAACGTTTTTTTTAGAGTTTTATTTCTTGTAAAAAAACTGTCAATTCGATTTTTTTTTTATTTTACCGAATGTTGAAAACAATATTTCTAATAAGATAAAATTGTTTGAATGCCAATATTTCAAATTTTTGAAAAGATATTTGAGTCGAAAATCATTTTTTACAAACTTTTGTTAATTTTTGTTCGGTTTTTAATTTGTTGTAAAAAAACTGTCAATTCTATTTTTTTCAAAATTTTACTGAATATTGAAAACAGTATTTTTTCAAAGATAAAAGTAATTTTAAAGCCTAAATTTCAAGTTTTTGAAAAGATATTTAAATCGATATTCAATTTTTACCAACTTTGAGTCATGTTTTTTAGATTTTTATTTTAATAAAAAAACTGTCAATTCGATATTTCTCAAAATTTTATCAGATGTCAAAAACATAATTCTTAGTTGCACAAAATTGTTTTGGAGATAAAACCATATTTTGGTCGTAAAATTTTGGAGGTGACATATTTTTTTTTCAGTTTTTTTGATTTATAAAAAAAACAATTAAATAGATATTTTTCAAAATATATACTCCTTTGATATCACGTTGCATTATATTATATAAACTTTAATTCAAGTGTCTAGCGTTTTTGGTTCGTAAGATATTTAGGGTTAACCAAAATTTGCACCTTTTTTCAAACTGCTATGGTAAAAAAACCACCAACGCAATTTTCTTGACAGCCCTTTCTGCATCTTTCTGCCTTATTATCTGTATAACAAAATTTATTTGGAGTCGATATCTCTTCTGGTTCTTGAGCTATAGACGACGAAAAAACGTCGCGAACGTACGGACGTAGAAACGCGTGCACAGGCATCTTTCTAAAAATCTTTTATTTCGACTCTAGGGACCTTGAAACGTCGAGAAATGTCAAAATTTTCAATTTGACAAATCGGACCCATTACAATAACTTCCTATGGGAAGTTAATAAGACAAACTACAAAAAGCTTGAGACATATTCAATACTTTTACTTGGAAAAATAACTTGGTTGCTGGGGTTCCTGAACAGTTCATGTAGTATCTCTTTTCGTTCTTGAGATATGGCGACAAAAAATGCATCCTTATACGAACATCTTTCTAAAAATCACAATGGATTTTGAAACTGAGGGTCCTGTCTTATTTTTGCTACTAAAGTGAATTTAAAATTCTTAAGTAAAAGCCTAAAAGTTAAAAATGGACAATTTTGCTAAAACTGCTACATTTTACTTAGGAAATGTTTAGCACGTAACAGGGACAATGTTCCATTGACCATCGGGGACTTTCCTTGCTACAACGTATTCGAAATGTCCAAATTTCCGTAAATCCACCATCAGGCTAAATTTTATTTTAAAAAAATGGATATACATATTAACCTTGAAGCTAAATTAAATAGTCTTAAAAACCTCAAGAAGGTAATGCCATCATCAAAAAATCGACCAAAGTAGTATTGTCTTAAAATTGCCCATTTTGTTTTAAATGGTTCTCATCTCTGGAAACGATTTTTTGATGAAATAAGGTTGAGTTTTTTCCCATCTTCAGAGTCCGATCACCGAACAAAAATTATTGAAAACAGCTGAGCAATTCCAGTAGGATGATTTTAAACAAAAGATTAGACAAACAATATTTTGGCTGACAGACAGATATAAAAAATAGTAAAATAAACTTTCTGTTTATTTTGCAAATTAATTTTAATTTAAATCAAAATTGAATTCGAGATTTTATTGTAAATCTTAAGCTTTAAAAAATAAAGATTTTGTTTTATAAGAATTTCAAAAAATAAAGCTGTAAATACTTCATTTTTATTTAATTTGCAGTTGTTTTTTGTTCGTAAGATTCTTTTTTACAGCCTTATACAAACTTTAGTTCAAAAGCAAATAACATTTTTTTTAAAAGTTTAACCCCACTTGAACTACATACCGACCTTATTCCATATTATTTTTATACCTATAATATGGAATAAGGTGGGTATATACATATCTATCTATGTACGTGTAGCACACTTGTGATTCTTTTTTTTTATGTGAAGGCAGGTAAATAACTTTGCGCACAAAGTTCCAAAATAAGATTAAGGATTTATTCCTCCTCCATCTGGAATATAAGTTACAAAAGTTCACCATCGAGAAAAAAAACTGTCTAAATTCGTTTAAGCTTATTATCGAGATCATCAAATGGCGAGACTCTTTTAATAGGCTTACAAGTAATCGCATATTTGAGACATTTAAAATATTTTCAATAAAGAAAATACTTTCACAATTGTGTCTCATTTTGTCGACCTCAATAGGTAGCAAAATGTATGCCACTCTGCCATATCCAATACATTATAATATCGACGCCATAATAATAATTACTCTCTACTTCGTTCATAACGTTATTCGATTTTCGATATTAACATTTGTTATTAGGATTTTTATGCTCTCATATTGAATTAAATTATTATCAACATCAAATCGAGTTTCAATCAAGAATAATAAAAGAAAAAGTGTAAGGATATGAGAGGATTCTAATTCCAACGTCTTTCATTAAAAGTGCCTTGGCGTGAAAATCGACAATCATCAAGTTTTGTAAAAATTTCAATCTTCAATTCAGAATTCGTTATGCCAACCATAAATAATTGGAATAAAAATATCTTCAAAAACGAAAGTCAAATCACTGTCAATCTGAAAAAAGTAAAAAGAAAAAAGCATAAAACAAAAATTAAATAGCAATATCCATCCATCCGAAGTCTGCAAGTTCTTTTGTTAATAACACACACAATAGCAATCGATAACTTACAATACATATACCCAACCTATGCATACATATAGTTCATAGATTCAATGGAGAAAGGGCTGAAAGGTTGCTTGGTTGGTGGTATAAAAAGAACAGCCTTTTTTGGAAAAAGAAAAAAAATTATATAATTTGCTTTTATGAATCGCAAACCACACAAAAGAAGCAAACAACAAAAAATAACAATAAAAAATCAAGAAAATCAAGAAAATAATAATAAAGGAATGAACTCGCAGGGCGGAAGGACAAAAAGGAAAGTCGTAATCCACAATGGCGGCGACGACGACGACGTAGTCGACAACAACGATGATGATGACGACGACGACTATACAACTCCGATTACACCGACGACGACGAAAGGCTACCAGGATCCTCTGCATTCATCCAACCATCCATCCATCCTTTCATCCATCGGCATCAATTCGGTTCCCCTTGAGCGAAGAAATAAAATCGAAATAATTGAAAAGGACGAACGCGCAGGGAAATGAACACGAAAAAAAAACAAAAAAAATGTAATAAACAATGGCGCCCGGCAAACGGTTATCGAAAAGCGTAAAATTGGTGATGGAAATTTAATTGAATCGATGGCGTTATTTGTAGGTCGAAAATGAATTTAAAAAAAATATTAAATAAACTTGAAAACTCAACTCAAAAATATACATAAGAAAATGAGTGAAAGGTATTAATATGAACACCTGTTTCGATGTCAAGCCAGGATGTCCCTTTGAATTTGAGCTATGCCAATAATGAGGGACACAAACGTAATGACAGTTTATTTTCCCCCAAAAAATAAATGCGGTAATTGAAAATTCTTCGAGAAGATTAAATTTTTTGTGTCGCCGCCGCCGACAACACGGCCGGCGCGGCATGGTAGGACCTTTATCATCTCCAGCACTTCAAGCAAAGCACTGCTGTTTGTGAAAAGTCCAAAAGAGCTTAATCATCAGCGCAATTAAAATTGATTGAAAGCCAAAAACCCTGTAAGCAAATATTCAGGATTCAGGTACAGAACCTGTCTGTTTAAATTGTTTTCATTTTTTTTATCGGGACTTCTTAAGAAATAAACAAACGAGCTGAAGAAGAAGACGAACACAAAACTGCCCCTAATAGAAAAAGATAGGCTAGAAAATGACTTCAAAGAAATTTGAAATGAAAAATCTTTGAATTTTAAGAAGACGAACAAAAATGACCTCATCATCACTGACTCGTCTTCCAAATTTTCAAATTTCCAATTTACTTTGCTTTAAGGAAATTTCGAATATCCCTTTAGTAGCAATTGAAATCCTAGTGGAGCATTTTCCTTTTTTTGTTATTTGCTATTTCCGGCTAAATGAAGGTACAAAAATAATGGTTCGAGTTGTGGGGGAGAACTCAAAATCATAAAAACAGAAGAAGACGAAGTAGAACTAGAAGTCGGAACGTGAACCCACGTTTAAGGTAAGAAATAATAATATTCCTGATGGAATAAAATGAAAAGCAAGAAAAAATAGTAGGTGGTATAGGAAAGCTCTATAGTTGTCCTGACCTTGATGCTGCCCTGTGTAGATGGGTAGAACCAACATTACCTACTGGTTCATTATGAAGGATTGTTTTTTCCTTCCTTCTCAATATATTTTTCTTTTTACCTTAGAAGGAGGAAAATCTTATATACAGGAAATGTAGTCGTACGTATATATCAGAAGGATCTACAACCACAAGGATATTCCACCTTCCTACGAAGACAAACTTTTTTCGATATATGTTTTAGGTGAAATTTTGTTTTTGTTTTTCTCCTTTCGTAATGCTATCCTACAAAGTATGAAAGTTATGCAAGCATCAGAATTATATTGAAGAAACTGATGAATAAAATTGAAATAAAATAAAGATATCACAGGAAATTATTTCGAATACGTACCTTCGCCTACATAAACATATACCCAACATTCGTTTTCGTACCTATGCCAATAAAATTCCTTTGGATTTTTCCTAGAATTTAGGGTTACCATGACTTTTGGAAGCTAATTTAGGACATAAAGCGTTAAGATAATATTGTTCTAGGGAAGGAAGGCACATCTTATTGGAAAAGAACAAAAACTACTTCACAAAAGAAAAAGAATATTTCATTATTTAAATTCAATTTACACTTAATTAAATGTTTATGCTTTGAATGTTTATTATTAAATAAGAAATATTTTATGCAGAGCAAATTTGTATATTCAAAACCAATTTTAATCAAAACTTCCATCGTAAAACAGTTTGAAGTGGCTTTTGGAGATGGTTTTCTTTATATAAATTCATACATTTTTGTGTATTGATAGTAATTAATAAAAGCAAAATTTTATATTTATTTTTTTTTGTCAAATTGAAAGCAAAAGGCGACACAAATCTTCGTTGAATCAAAGACCTCATTACAAAAGAAATATTTTACCAAAATTGTATTTGATCTGTTTTTCTTTTTGATGACTTTTGTCATCTGTAATTATTTTTAATAATTACTTGATTTTAGTCGTTTGAATAAAAAGAGAACAAAGTTAAATGCCAATAGAAGACGGATTACATTAGAATGTTAAAAAGGTATGTGGCAACCCTACGTAAACCTAACCAGGGATGTTCATTACAAACGTTTGAATTTCTGTTGATTGGAGTAAAGGTAAGATATACACGTATACAATGAACAAATTATAGGTGTTATAAAAATATTTATGTTTCTCGAGAGTTAATAAGTAGGAATGTTATTATAATGAATATAATTAATTATACATAAACATATACATATATAAGTATGTATATTGACTTATGGGTAGCACAAAGGAAAATAACAAAATAATTAAGTTATCGAAAAAAACCTATCGCTTACAAATTTGTGTTGGTTTTTGGTTAGAGGGTGTTATATAAAATATTTTTAGACTTCTTTAATTTCATAGAAGCAATGAGGGTATTTATGAGATAATTAAATAGTTATTTTATAGAGAAAAGAAGTTATTCATAGATGGATATGCCTCACTACGATAAACTTAATTTTTGTATGCTCAGAATTTTTCTTGCAAAAGATTGTCTTCTATTGTTATTAAAATTTCATTGTTATAAGAAATATTTTAAATATTAACAAATTGTTTAATTAAACATTTTAATTTGAAAAGGTTAATTTATAAATAAATAAAGAAACAATTAAGTTTGAAAATCTAGTTTTGTAAAATAGTCGAAAATAAATTTTTACCAATTCTAGTAGCGTTTCTTAAATTTTTACAAATTGAATGAATGAAATTAATTTTGGAGACATCATGAATGGAACTTTAATAAATTTGCATACTATTTTTTGTAGATTTTATTTTTTTTACAAAAAAACGGACTCTTGGATTTTTATAAAGAAAAACTACATACATCTTTTTTTTTTAAAAAAGCTTTTACTTTTACTCTAGGGACCTTGAAACGTCGAGAAATTTCAATATTTTCTATTTTACAAATCGGACCCATTACAATAACTTCCTATGAGAAGTTAAAAATGATGATATTCATTGAGAAGTAAGTTTAAAAAGCCTCTTTTTGTATTTTAACATTTCAAAAGTTTAAGTCAACAAAATATGTTGTTATATTCGACCTCTTTGCAACTATACATTCATAGAAAACTAGCGGCCCGTCCTGGCTTCGCACGGGTTGACATAAATAGGTACAGATATTTAAGTTATAAACATGCTAATTTAAACGACCACTTAATTAGAAAAAAATTGTTGCTTATCTTAAAGCCTTCCTGTACACTACGTTGGCTATGGTATTGGTAGGTGGCAACAAAGCATACTGATTTTCAAGAGATCCTACTAGAGAAAGTTTAACATACAATTGCTTGTGTCAAAAGAACTCTTTACTTAAGTCGATACTAGCTATGGAAAAAGTTTGTCCCTGGGATTTATTTATTGTTAGGGCAAAGGATATTGTTAATGGGAACTGTAACCTTCTTAAAGATATAGGCAAATCAGTTGGTGTCATGGGGATCCGCGTTACATGTGCGAGCTGACTGGCCGCGGGACCCGTAATGATAGTTGCTACAATCACTTTCTCTTAATTCTTTGATCAATAGTCTTGTGCCATTACACATATTGGGAGGTCTTAAATTTCTTGTAAGCATAATAACTTTAGTTTATGAGGTGGCAAGCTAGCAGGATTGAGGGAATTTAAAAATTTCTGTGGGTAGTGTACTGAATCTTCGATGTTGCACACGGTGTCAGCAGATTTGTAAAATTTAAAATCACCTGGTACTTTTTCAATAGTAAGTTTGTTTATCTCATTTACTGAGTTGTTTCTTGGTGACAATATCGTTCTCGAACAGAGCCAATGGATAGTTCTTGCTATTAAGGATATTTATTTTAAATCAGAGAAATTAAGAATAAACTAATAATAATAATAGTAATAAAAAAGAAATTATTCAAGTTCAAAGAGATAGTTCTACGAGTATAACAAAGATTTCGATACGGTTTACATATTAAAAACTTATATTTCTTAATTCAAAATGTTTGGAAATAGAATCAAATTTAATGTTTTAAATATTTCATTTTAACGTCTTAAATAAATAAATAAATTGGGTGGCGCGACAGTCCGTTGAGAACCAAGGCCTAGTGACTTACAACTCTCAACCATTCCTGTGTGCGAGTAATGTTGTCAGAAATGGAGGGGACCTACAGTTTATATGCCGACTCCGAACGGCTAATTTTGAGAAAGCACTTTTTCATGACAATAGTTACTCTTGGAGAATTTGTCAATTCCTCTCAAGACTCAGTACCCGTGAAAAGACTTTAGATGGCATAGGCAGGGATCGAACCCAAGACCTCTAGCATGACAGTCCAACGCACTAACCATCATGCCACGGGTACCACGTCTTAACGTTGTTAAATGTGTGTACAAGCACCCAATCTACGTATCTACGACGTTATGAAACGTCAGCTGGCTTCAGTTGTCGTTTGAGCTGGACTTTATATGGATGTATGTGTAGATCTAAATGCAATTCCTGAAAACGACTAGGAATCAACTTATTCCAGCAACACTTTCACTTACGGAAGCGATATTTTTACTGGTACGAGCAAAACGATGACGCACAGGCGTTACAATATCTGACAAAAATAATCTCTTCAAATTTCTTCACAATTTTGCCGATTTCTTGAGTAGTTAGAAGTGGTTGTGGCTGTGGCAGAATCACACTTTTCGAATATTCGAGTCGAAAATTATTGTTCACCCAAGTTTTTTTAGCATTTTTTAACACAAAATTGGGCGATAAAATTAATTTTAATTTTAAATTTAAATTGACACAATATTTGAGTCAAAACTAAATAGTTTTTAACTTTAGGCAGTTTTATTTTAATTTTAATTTTTTGTAAGAATAGGTACCTCTGTGATTTTTTTTAAAAGCTTCACCAGATGTCGAATACATTATTCTTTCTTATCTTGTATTTCAGCGAAATATTTTATGATAGAACCGAATTTGTTTTCGAATCCCATAGATTGAAATAAGACGTAAAAAGAGGTTAACCTCGGAATGAGAGAAATTTGTTTCTAGTACTTTTGGTGTTCTTTACATTTTGTAAAATTATCATCAAATCTCGTATTCGTGCCATTACTTATGGATTTTAGCTTTTTCGTGATTAATTCCATTACTATAGAAACCATGGAGTAAACACTTTTACCAAAATTGTCAAGCAAACAATTTGCAAAAATGTTTGAGTCAATTATTTTTGTTTACTGCTCAACTGTTCCGGTGATAGAATACAGAAAGTGCGCACCGCTCAACAAATTCTTGGAATCAGTTACTTACTTACTTACTTAATGTGTGAACTAGGGCCTCACCCAACATACTTCTCCATCTAGCTCGGTACCTAGCTACTCGTAGCTTCCTCAAGTTTCGCACTTTCCACTTGTGCGCGTCACCTGATCAGCGGTCTTCTTCTACTGCGGTTTCCTGTGGGTGTGGATTCGAAGACTTTCTGGCCGCTCTACGTGACCCAGCCATCTTAGCAGTTGGATTTTTACCCTTCTGGCTAAGTCTACGTCGCTGTGCAGCCAGTACAACCCCTCGTTCGATCTTCTCCTCCACACTCCTTCGATGCATACGGGACAGTAGATCACAAGAAGAACTTTTCCTTCGAACCGACCCAAGGGGTTTTTATCCGCTTTTGTCATAGTCCATGCTTCTGCACCGTATAGCACGACGGGGATGATAAGGGTCTTATATATAGCAACACTCTGGCCCTCGAGAGAGGACTTTACCACTCCATTGCTTTCTTAGTCCAAAGAAACAGCGGTTAGCAAGAGTTATTCTGCGTTTGATCTCAGCGCTGGTGTTGTTTTCTGCGTTTACAGCGGAGCTTAGGTAGACGAAGTCTTTGACTACCTCAAAGTTACGTCTGTCGATTGTGACGTTTTGACCAAGACGTCGATGTTGTATGTCCTTTCTTGACGACAGCATGTACTTTGTTTTGCCCTCATTAACCGTTAAACTCATTTTTGCCGCCTCTGCCTCAATACTAACAAAAGCGCCATTGACATCAAGCTGAGTTCTTCCGATTATGTCAATGTCATCAGCATGTGCCAGTAATTGGGCAGATTTTTGAAGGATAGTGATAGTGAAGCACGATGTTAAAAAAATCACAAGAGAGCGCATCACCTTGTCTAAAACCTTTTTTGACATCGAAAGGTTCTGTTAAGTTGTTTCCAACCTTTGTGGAGCAGCGTGAATTCTCCATGGTCATCCTGCACAAACGGACGAGTTTGGCAGGGATGCCAAAACTAGACATGGCTCTATGCAGCTCGTCCTTGAAGATGCTGTCATATGCGGCCTTGAAATCGATGAAAAGATGGTGGGTGTCGATTTGGTGTTCTTGGGTTTGTTCCAGGATCTGCCGTTATATGAATATTTGATCAACTGTATACTTTCCTGGTCTAAAACCACACTGATAAGGACCTATCAGGTTGTTGACAATGGGCATTAGACGTTCACATATTACGGCAGAGAAGATGTTATAGGCGATGTTAAGAAGACTGATTCCTCTATAGTTGGTGCAGTTTAGATGGTCTCCGTTTTTCAGGATCGGGCAAACAATACTCAGGTCCCATTCATCGGGCATATCTTACAGATAAGTTGGTGCGTGTGGTACCCGTGGCATGATGGTTAGTGCGTTGGACTGTCATGCTAGAGGTCTTGGGTTCGATCCCTGCCTATGCCATCTAAAGTCTTTTCACGGGTACTGCCTCTTGCGAGGAATTGACAAATTCTCCAAGAGTAACTATTGTCATGAAAAAGTGCTTTCTCAAAAATTAGCCGTTCGGAGTCGGCATATAAACTGTAGGTCCCCTCCATTCCTGACAACATTACTCGCACACAGGAATGGTTGAGAGTTGTAAGTCACTAGGCCTTGGTTCTCAACGGACTGTCGCGCCACCCAATTTATTTTTATTTTTATTTTTAAGTTGGTGCGTGCTCCTAACCAACTTATTTCCACCTGCTTTAAAGAGCTCGGCATTCAAGCCATATGCTCTAGGGGATTTATTAGACTTCAGCTTAGATACGGCAATCTTTACTTCGTCTAAGTCGGGAGGACGGGATTGTTGGCTTTCGTCGTCTATGTTGAATGGATCATCCTGCGGACTTCGGTTCGCCGTCGCCGTTATACAGTCTACAGAAGTAATCCTTTCATATCCTCATTGTGTTATCGGCAGAGAACTTCTAGAGAGGTCACTTGTAACTCGGTCGGAAAAGGATTTGGCGATCTCTTGCGTTTGTAGCCGTTCGACGTTGTTACCTTCCTTGGGTCTGGAAACCCGAAGTGCTACCTTGGCTGCAACGAATCAGTGCTAGCTATTCGGAAAGTTCGGACATCCATGATGCTGGAAGCGTGTCTGGCATCGCGACGCGTCGATCGCAATATAGTCAATCTGGTTGACGGTAGATTGATCTGGAGAACTGAAAGTTCCTTTTTGGATGTTGAGGTGTTGAAAGCGCGTACTGGCTACCATGACGTTCAGCCCCGAAGCAAAATCTATGAGCCTGCATCCGTTGTCGGAAGTGTTGTCGTGCAGGCTGTTTTTCCGATTATTCCAACAAAGATGTCTTCCCTTCCCTTCTTAGCTTGGCAATGAAGTTAATAGTACAAAAAAGGATTTTTCTTTTAAATGGGTAAGCTTACATTGTTAAATAATCATGATGTTATATATTTCAAATGATTTAAAATCTCTGAGCTCAATTTGAAATGCTGATTGCAAACTTTACGTATATTTAAAAATAATAACAAGTTGAATTTTTAAAGAATTATCAGGTGCAAGTTATTAAGGGCACTAATAGGGTTGTTATCAGGTTAAGTGGTTTCTATGTCCGTTTTTCTAGATATATTTACATATTATATGAATACAAATAATGAATACAAGTAAATTTAAAATATAAAGCAAAGTAAACATTCTGTGACAGTTACTTTTTATATGCAAAAAATGACTTTCTTGTTTCGGTGTATGGAAAATCTTCCTGGTAATTTTAATTTTTTTCAGCTTAACAGATATTTTAAACCTAAATAATAAAAATTCAATTTTTTCCTGAAACTGTGTAATAAAAAATGTGTATATTAAACGTAAAAAACCATTATTGGTTTTAATGTATAATTATTTAGTATGAAATATTTAAAGCATTTTAAAATTATGAGAATGGACTCAAAATTAGCTGGCTTGAATTCATGGTAAGTTTTACAATATATCTTGAATTTAAATATATTGTAGGCTCTAGAGAAAAGCAAGCTGCATTCCTCCCCCTAAACAGTTCGACCGTAATACTCGCGCTTCTAGGAATGTTCATTAATATACCCTCAAGCCTAATTTCGGTCGTACTGTCAAGTACAAATGATTCGTTCTTAAGCCGAACTACGCGAATGTGAAATTCTTTGTAACACTCTGTCTTTCCCAGCCATAGCAGTATTCAGGACTTTAAAACCAATGTGCACGGACACCTCCTTTTAAACCCTCTCTCCCTTTCCTAGTGATCACACTGTGGCTACATAAGAAAAGTATTATTATCTTGACTGTTCGCTTATTATTGAAAAAAATTGTTTTCCTATTTCGTTTACAGAAAAGTTCATCAAAAATGATTTATATTTCAATTTGACTTAAATCACGAACCTATTAAGACGAAACTAGCTGATCTAAAGGTTAATGCCTAATGAACCTTGAAAACAACATACAGACA
>NW_026605696.1:0-67496 GCF_945859685.1 Eupeodes corollae | reverse complement strand
ACCCAAAACCATCACCTGATCCTTCCCAACCCCCAAAATCGATCAAGACTTCAAAATAGATACTTGACATGTACTAGAAAAAGATACTCCTAATCAAGATCTATCATTATAGATATAGATGAGTCATTTTGGAGCATCCTGAAGGATTTTTGATGTTCTAGACGAAAATCAAATCACACCCAAAACCATCACCTGATCCTTCCCAACCCCCAAAATCGATCAAGACTTCAAAATAGATACTTGACATGTACTAGAAAAAGATACTCCTAATGAAGATCTATCATTATAGATATAGATGAGTCATTTTGGAGCATCCTGAAGGATTTTTGATGTTCTAGACGAAAATCAAATCACACCCAAAACCATCACCTGATCCTTCCCAACCCCCAAAATCGATCAAGACTTCAAAATAGATACTTGACATGTACTAGAAAAAGATACTCCTAATCAAGATCTATCATTATAGATATAGATGAGTCATTTTGGAGCATCCTGAAGGATTTTTGATGTTCTAGACGAAAATCAAATCACAACCAAAACCATCACCTGATCCTTCCCAACCCCCAAAATCAATCAAGACTTCAAAATAGATACTTGACATGTACTAGAAAAAGATACTCCTAATCAAGATCTATCATTATAGATATAGATGAGTCATTTTGGAGCATCCTGAAGGATTTTTGATGTTCTAGACGAAAATCAAATCACACCCAAAACCATCACCTGATCCTTCCCAACCCCCAAAATCGATCAAGACTTCAAAATAGATACTTGACATGTACTAGAAAAAGATACTCCTAATCAAGATCTATCATTATAGATATAGATGAGTCATTTTGGAGCATCCTGAAGGATTTTTGATGTTCTAGACGAAAATCAAATCACACCCAAAACCATCACCTGATCCTTCCCAACCCCCAAAAATCGATCAAGACTTCAAAATAGATACTTGACATGTACTAGAAAAAGATACTCCTAATCAAGATCTATCATTATAGATATAGATGAGTCATTTTGGAGCATCCTGAAGGATTTTTGATGTTCTAGACGAAAATCAAATCACACCCAAAACCATCACCTGATCCTTCCCAACCCCCAAAATCGATCAAGGCTTCAAAATAGATACTTGACATGTACTAGAAAAAGATACTCCTAATCAAGATCTATCATTATAGATATAGATGAGTCATTTTGGAGCATCCTGAAGGATTTTTGATGTTCTAGACGAAAATCAAATCACACCCAAAACCATCACCTGATCCTTCCCAACCCCCAAAATCGATCAAGACTTCAAAATAGATACTTGACATGTACTAGAAAAACATACTCCTAATCAAGATCTATCATTATAGATATAGATGAGTCATTTTGGAGCATCCTGAAGGATTTTTGATGTTCTAGACGAAAATCAAATCACACCCAAAACCATCATCTGATCCTTCCCAACCCCCAAAATCGATCAAGACTTCAAAATAGATACTTGACATGTACTAGAAAAAGATACTCCTAATCAAGATCTATCATTATAGATATAGATGAGTCATTTTGGAGCATCCTGAAGGATTTTTGATGTTCTAGATGAAAATCAAATCACACCCAAAACCATCACCTGATCCTTCCCAACCCCCAAAATCAATCAAGACTTCAAAATAGATACTTGACATGTACTAGAAAAAGATACTCCTAATCAAGATCTATCATTATAGATATAGATGAGTCATTTTGGAGCATCCTGAAGGATTTTTGATGTTCTAGACGAAAATCAAATCACACCCAAAACCATCACCTGATCCTTCCCAACCCCCAAAATCGATCAAGACTTCAAAATAGATACTTGACATGTACTAGAAAAAGATACTCCTAATCAAGATCTATCATTATAGATATAGATGAGTCATTTTGGAGCATCCTGAAGGATTTTTGATGTTCTAGACGAAAATCAAATCACACCCAAAACCATCACCTGATCCTTCCCAACCCCCAAAATCGATCAAGACTTCAAAATAGATACTTGACATGTACTAGAAAAAGATACTCCTAATCAAGATCTATCATTATAGATATAGATGAGTCATTTTGGAGCATCCTGAAGGATTTTTGATGTTCTAGACGAAAATCAAATCACACCCAAAACCATCACCTGATCCTTCCCAACCCCCAAAATCGATCAAGACTTCAAAATAGATACTTGACATGTACTAGAAAAAGATACTCCTAATCAAGATCTATCATTATAGATATAGATGAGTCATTTTGGAGCATCCTGAAGGATTTTTGATGTTCTAGACGAAAATCAAATCACACCCAAAACCATCACCTGATCCTTCCCAACCCCCAAAATCGATCAAGACTTCAAAATAGATACTTGACATGTACTAGAAAAACATACTCCTAATCAAGATCTATCATTATAGATATAGATGAGTCATTTTGGAGCATCCTGAAGGATTTTTGATGTTCTAGACGAAAATCAAATCACACCCAAAACCATCACCTGATCCTTCCCAACCCCCAAAATCGATCAAGACTTCAAAATAGATACTTGACATGTACTAGAAAAAGATACTCCTAATCAAGATCTATCATTATAGATATAGATGAGTCATTTTGGAGCATCCTGAAGGATTTTTGATGTTCTAGACGAAAATCAAATCACACCCAAAACCATCACCTGATCCTTCCCAACCCCCAAAATCGATCAAGACTTCAAAATAGATACTTGACATGTACTAGAAAAAGATACTCCTAATCAAGATCTATCATTATAGATATAGATGAGTCATTTTGGAGCATCCTGAAGGATTTTTGATGTTCTAGACGAAAATCAAATCACACCCAAAACCATCACCTGATCCTTCCCAACCCCCAAAATCGATCAAGACTTCAAAATAGATACTTGACATATACTAGAAAAAGATACTCCTAATCAAGATCTATCATTATAGATATAGATGAGTCATTTTGGAGCATCCTGAAGGATTTTTGATGTTCTAGACGAAAATCAAATCACACCCAAAACCATCACCTGATCCTTCCCAACCCCCAAAATCGATCAAGACTTCAAAATAGATACTTGACATGTACTAGAAAAAGATACTCCTAATCAAGATCTATCATTATAGATATAGATGAGTCATTTTGGAGCATCCTGAAGGATTTTTGATGTTCTAGACGAAATCAAATCACACCCAAAACCATCACCTGATCCTTCCCAACCCCCAAAATCGATCAAGACTTCAAAATAGATACTTGACATGTACTAGAAAAAGATACTCCTAATCAAGATCTATCATTATAGATATAGATGAGTCATTTTGGAGCATCCTGAAGGATTTTTGATGTTCTAGACGAAAATCAAATCACACCCAAAACCATCACCTGATCCTTCCCAACCCCCAAAATCGATCAAGACTTCAAAATAGATACTTGACATGTACTAGAAAAAGATACTCCTAATCAAGATCTATCATTATAGATATAGATGAGTCATTTTGGAGCATCCTGAAGGATTTTTGATGTTCTAGACGAAAATCAAATCACACCCAAAACCATCACCTGATCCTTCCCAACCCCCAAAATCGATCAAGACTTCAAAATAGATACTTGACATGTACTAGAAAAAGATACTCCTAATCAAGATCTATCATTATAGATATAGATGAGTCATTTTGGAGCATCCTGAAGGATTTTTGATGTTCTAGACGAAAATCAAATCACACCCAAAACCATCACCTGATCCTTCCCAACCCCCAAAATCGATCAAGACTTCAAAATAGATACTTGACATGTACTAGAAAAAGATACTCTTAATCAAGATCTATCATTATAGATATAGATGAGTCATTTTGGAGCATCCTGAAGGATTTTTGATGTTCTAGACGAAAATCAAATCACACCCAAAACCATCACCTGATCCTTCCCAACCCCCAAAATCGATCAAGACTTCAAAATAGATACTTGACATGTACTAGAAAAAGATACTCCTAATCAAGATCTATCATTATAGATATAGATGAGTCATTTTGGAGCATCCTGAAGGATTTTTGATGTTCTAGACGAAAATCAAATCACACCCAAAACCATACCTGATCCTTCCCAACCCCCAAAATCGATCAAGACTTCAAAATAGATACTTGACATGTACTAGAAAAAGATACTCCTAATCAAGATCTATCATTATAGATATAGATGAGTCATTTTGGAGCATCCTGAAGGATTTTTGATGTTCTAGACGAAAATCAAATCACACCCAAAACCATCACCTGATCCTTCCCAACCCCCAAAATCGATCAAGACTTCAAAATAGATACTTGACATGTACTAGAAAAAGATACTCCTAATCAAGATCTATCATTATAGATATAGATGAGTCATTTTGGAGCATCCTGAAGGATTTTTGATGTTCTAGACGAAAATCAAATCACACCCAAAACCATCACCTGATCCTTCCCAACCCCCAAAATCGATCAAGACTTCAAAATAGATACTTGACATGTACTAGAAAAAGATACTCCTAATCAAGATCTATCATTATAGATATAGATGAGTCATTTTGGAGCATCCTGAAGGATTTTTGATGTTCTAGACGAAAATCAAATCACACCCAAAACCATCACCTGATCCTTCCCAACCCCCAAAATCGATCAAGACTTCAAAATAGATACTTGACATGTACTAGAAAAAGATACTCCTAATCAAGATCTATCATTATAGATATAGATGAGTCATTTTGGAGCATCCTGAAGGATTTTTGATGTTCTAGACGAAAATCAAATCACACCCAAAACCATCACCTGATCCTTCCCAACCCCCAAAATCGATCAAGACTTCAAAATAGATACTTGACATGTACTAGAAAAAGATACTCCTAATCAAGATCTATCATTATAGATATAGATGAGTCATTTTGGAGCATCCTGAAGGATTTTTGATGTTCTAGACGAAAATCAAATCACACCCAAAACCATCACCTGATCCTTCCCAACCCCCAAAATCGATCAAGACTTCAAAATAGATACTTGACATGTACTAGAAAAAGATACTCCTAATCAAGATCTATCATTATAGATATAGATGAGTCATTTTGGAGCATCCTGAAGGATTTTTGATGTTCTAGACGAAAATCAAATCACACCCAAAACCATCACCTGATCCTTCCCAACCCCCAAAATCGATCAAGACTTCAAAATAGATACTCCTAATCAAGATCTATCATATTAGATATAGATGAGTCATTTTGGAGCATCCTGAAGGATTTTTGATGTTCTAGACGAAAATCAAATCACACCCAAAACCATCACCTGATCCTTCCCAACCCCCAAAATCGATCAAGACTTCAAAATAGATACTTGACATGTACTAGAAAAAGATACTCCTAATCAAGATCTATCATTATAGATATAGATGAGTCATTTTGGAGCATCCTGAAGGATTTTTGATGTTCTAGACGAAAATCAAATCACACCCAAAACCATCACCTGATCCTTCCCAACCCCCAAAATCGATCAAGACTTCAAAATAGATACTTGACATGTACTAGAAAAAGATACTCCTAATCAAGATCTATCATTATAGATATAGATGAGTCTTTTTGGAGCATCCTGAAGGATTTTTGATGTTCTAGACGAAAATCAAATCACACCCAAAACCATCACCTGATCCTTCCCAACCCCCAAAATCGATCAAGACTTCAAAATAGATACTTGACATGTACTAGAAAAAGATACTCCTAATCAAGATCTATCATTATAGATATAGATGAGTCATTTTGGAGCATCCTGAAGGATTTTTGATGTTCTAGACGAAAATCAAATCACACCCAAAACCATCACCTGATCCTTCCCAACCCCCAAAATCGATCAAGACTTCAAAATAGATACTTGACATGTACTAGAAAAAGATACTCCTAATCAAGATCTATCATTATAGATATAGATGAGTCATTTTGGAGCATCCTGAAGGATTTTTGATGTTCTAGACGAAAATAAAATCACACCCAAAACCATCACCTGATCCTTCCCAACCCCCAAAATCGATCAAGACTTCAAATAGATACTTGACATGTACTAGAAAAAGATACTCCTAATCAAGATCTATCATTATAGATATAGATGAGTCATTTTGGAGCATCCTGAAGGATTTTTGATGTTCTAGACGAAAATCAAATCACACCCAAAACCATCACCTGATCCTTCCCAACCCCCAAAATCGATCAAGACTTCAAAATAGATACTTGACATGTACTAGAAAAAGATACTCCTAATCAAGATCTATCATTATAGATATAGATGAGTCATTTTGGAGCATCCTGAAGGATTTTTGATGTTCTAGACGAAAATCAAATCACACCCAAAACCATCACCTGATCCTTCCCAACCCCCAAAATCGATCAAGACTTCAAAATAGATACTTGACATGTACTAGAAAAAGGTACTCCTAATCAAGATCTATCATTATAGATATAGATGAGTCATTTTGGAGCATCCTGAAGGATTTTTTGATGTTCTAGACGAAAATCAAATCACACCCAAAACCATCACCTGATCCTTCCCAACCCCCAAAATCGATCAAGACTTCAACAAAATAGATACTTGACATGTACTAGAAAAAGATACTCCTAATCAAGATCTATCATTATAGATATAGATGAGTCATTTTGGAGCATCCTGAAGGATTTTTGATGTTCTAGACGAAAATCAAATCACACCCAAAACCATCACCTGATCCTTCCCAACCCCCAAAATCGATCAAGACTTCAAAATAGATACTTGACATGTACTAGAAAAAGATACTCCTAATCAAGATCTATCATTATAGATATAGATGAGTCATTTTGGAGCATCCTGAAGGATTTTTGATGTTCTAGACGAAAATCAAATCACACCCAAAACCATCACCTGATCCTTCCCAACCCCCAAAATCGATCAAGACTTCAAAATAGATACTTGACATGTACTAGAAAAAGATACTCCTAATCAAGATCTATCATTATAGATATAGATGAGTCATTTTGGAGCATCCTGAAGGATTTTTGATGTTCTAGACGAAAATCAAATCACACCCAAAACCATCACCTGATCCTTCCCAACCCCCAATATCGATCAAGACTTCAAAATAGATACTTGACATGTACTAGAAAAAGATACTCCTAATCAAGATCTATCATTATAGATATAGATGAGTCATTTTGGAGCATCCTGAAGGATTTTTGATGTTCTAGACGAAAATCAAATCACACCCAAAACCATCACCTGATCCTTCCCAACCCCCAAAATCAATCAAGACTTCAAAATAGATACTTGACATGTACTAGAAAAAGATACTCCTAATCAAGATCTATCATTATAGATATAGATGAGTCATTTTGGAGCATCCTGAAGGATTTTTGATGTTCTAGACGAAAATCAAATCACACCCAAAACCATCACCTGATCCTTCCCAACCCCCAAAATCGATCAAGACTTCAAAATAGATACTTGACATGTACTAGAAAAAGATACTCCTAATCAAGATCTATCATTATAGATATAGATGAGTCATTTTGGAGCATCCTGAAGGATTTTTGATGTTCTAGACGAAAATCAAATCACACCCAAAACCATCACCTGATCCTTCCCAACCCCCAAAATCGATCAAGACTTCAAAATAGATACTTGACATGTACTAGAAAAAGATACTCCTAATCAAGATCTATCATTATAGATATAGATGAGTCATTTTGGAGCATCCTGAAGGATTTTTGATGTTCTAGACGAAAATCAAATCACACCCAAAACCATCACCTGATCCTTCCCAACCCCCAAAATCGATCAAGACTTCAAAATAGATACTTGACATGTACTAGAAAAAGATACTCCTAATCAAGATCTATCATTATAGATATAGATGAGTCATTTTGGAGCATCCTGAAGGATTTTTGATGTTCTAGACGAAAATCAAATCACACCCAAAACCATCACCTGATCCTTCCCAACCCCCAAAATCGATCAAGACTTCAAAATAGATACTTGACATGTACTAGAAAAACATACTCCTAATCAAGATCTATCATTATAGATATAGATGAGTCATTTTGGAGCATCCTGAAGGATTTTTGATGTTCTAGACGAAAATCAAATCACACCCAAAACCATCACCTGATCCTTCCCAACCCCCAAAATCGATCAAGACTTCAAAATAGATACTTGACATGTACTAGAAAAAGATACTCCTAATCAAGATCTATCATTATAGATATAGATGAGTCATTTTGGAGCATCCTGAAGGATTTTTGATGTTCTAGACGAAAATCAAATCACACCCAAAACCATCACCTGATCCTTCCCAACCCCCAAAATCAATCAAGACTTTAAAATAGATACTTGACATGTACTAGAAAAAGATACTCCTAATCAAGATCTATCATTATAGATATAGATGAGTCATTTTGGAGCATCCTGAAGGACTTTTGATGTTCTAGACGAAAATCAAATCACACCCAAAACCATCACCTGATCCTTCCCAACCCCCAAAATCGATCAAGACTTCAAAATAGATACTTGACATGTACTAGAAAAAGATACTCCTAATCAAGATCTATCATTATAGATATAGATGAGTCATTTTGGAGCATCCTGAAGGATTTTTGATGTTCTAGACGAAAATCAAATCACACCCAAAACCATCACCTGATCCTTCCCAACCCCCAAAATCGATCAAGACTTCAAAATAGATACTTGACATGTACTAGAAAAAGATACTCCTAATCAAGATCTATCATTATAGATATAGATGAGTCATTTTGGAGCATCCTGAAGGATTTTTGATGTTCTAGACGAAAATCAAATCACACCCAAAACCATCACCTGATCCTTCCCAACCCCCAAAATCGATCAAGACTTCAAAATAGATACTTGACATGTACTAGAAAAAGATACTCCTAATCAAGATCTATCATTATAGATATAGATGAGTCATTTTGGAGCATCCTGAAGGATTTTTGATGTTCTAGACGAAAATCAAATCACACCCAAAACCATCACCTGATCCTTCCCAACCCCCAAAATCGATCAAGACTTCAAAATAGATACTTGACATGTACTAGAAAAAGATACTCCTAATCAAGATCTATCATTATAGATATAGATGAGTCATTTTGGAGCATCCTGAAGGATTTTTGATGTTCTAGACGAAAATCAAATCACACCCAAAACCATCACCTGATCCTTCCCAACCCCCAAAATCGATCAAGACTTCAAAATAGATACTTGACATGTACTAGAAAAAGATACTCCTAATCAAGATCTATCATTATAGATATAGATGAGTCATTTTGGAGCATCCTGAAGGATTTTTGATGTTCTAGACGAAAATCAAATCACACCCAAAACCATCACCTGATCCTTCCCAACCCCCAAAATCGATCAAGACTTCAAAATAGATACTTGACATGTACTAGAAAAAGATACTCCTAATCAAGATCTATCATTATAGATATAGATGAGTCATTTTGGAGCATCCTGAAGGATTTTTGATGTTCTAGACGAAAATCAAATCACACCCAAAACCATCACCTGATCCTTCCCAACCCCCAAAATCGATCAAGACTTCAAAATAGATACTTGACATATACTAGAAAAAGATACTCCTAATCAAGATCTATCATTATAGATATAGATGAGTCATTTTGGAGCATCCTGAAGGATTTTTGATGTTCTAGACGAAAATCAAATCACACCCAAAACCATCACCTGATCCTTCCCAACCCCCAAAATCGATCAAGACTTCAAAATAGATACTTGACATGTACTAGAAAAAGATACTCCTAATCAAGATCTATCATTATAGATATAGATGAGTCATTTTGGAGCATCCTGAAGGATTTTTGATGTTCTAGACGAAAATCAAATCACACCCAAAACCATCACCTGATCCTTCCCAACCCCCAAAATCGATCAAGACTTCAAAATAGATACTTGACATGTACTAGAAAAAGATACTCCTAATCAAGATCTATCATTATAGATATAGATGAGTCATTTTGGAGCATCCTGAAGGATTTTTGATGTTCTAGACGAAAATCAAATCACACCCAAAACCATCACCTGATCCTTCCCAACCCCCAAAATCGATCAAGACTTCAAAATAGATACTTGACATGTACTAGAAAAAGATACTCCTAATCAAGATCTATCATTATAGATATAGATGAGTCATTTTGGAGCATCCTGAAGGATTTTTGATGTTCTAGACGAAAATCAAATCACACCCAAAACCATCACCTGATCCTTCCCAACCCCCAAAATCGATCAAGACTTCAAATAGATACTTGACATGTACTAGAAAAAGATACTCCTAATCAAGATCTATCATTATAGATATAGATGAGTCATTTTGGAGCATCCTGAAGGATTTTTGATGTTCTAGACGAAAATCAAATCACACCCAAAACCATCACCTGATCCTTCCCAACCCCCAAAATCGATCAAGACTTCAAAATAGATACTTGACATGTACTAGAAAAAGATACTCTTAATCAAGATCTATCATTATAGATATAGATGAGTCATTTTGGAGCATCCTGAAGGATTTTTGATGTTCTAGACGAAAATCAAATCACACCCAAAACCATCACCTGATCCTTCCCAACCCCCAAAATCGATCAAGACTTCAAAATAGATACTTGACATGTACTAGAAAAAGATACTCCTAATCAAGATCTATCATTATAGATATAGATGAGTCATTTTGGAGCATCCTGAAGGATTTTTGATGTTCTAGACGAAAATCAAATCACACCCAAAACCATACCTGATCCTTCCCAACCCCCAAAATCGATCAAGACTTCAAAATAGATACTTGACATGTACTAGAAAAAGATACTCCTAATCAAGATCTATCATTATAGATATAGATGAGTCATTTTGGAGCATCCTGAAGGATTTTTGATGTTCTAGACGAAAATCAAATCACACCCAAAACCATCACCTGATCCTTCCCAACCCCCAAAATCGATCAAGACTTCAAAATAGATACTTGACATGTACTAGAAAAAGATACTCCTAATCAAGATCTATCATTATAGATATAGATGAGTCATTTTGGAGCATCCTGAAGGATTTTTGATGTTCTAGACGAAAATCAAATCACACCCAAAACCATCACCTGATCCTTCCCAACCCCCAAAATCGATCAAGACTTCAAAATAGATACTTGACATGTACTAGAAAAAGATACTCTTAATCAAGATCTATCATTATAGATATAGATGAGTCATTTTCGAGCATCCTGAAGGATTTTTGATGTTCTAGACGAAAATCAAATCACACCCAAAACCATCACCTGATCCTTCCCAACCCCCAAAATCGATCAAGACTTCAAAATAGATACTTGACATGTGCTAGAAAAAGATACTCCTAATCAAGATCTATCATTATAGATATAGATGAGTCATTTTGGAGCATCCTGAAGGATTTTTGATGTTCTAGACGAAAATCAAATCACACCCAAAACCATACCTGATCCTTCCCAACCCCCAAAATCGATCAAGACTTCAAAATAGATACTTGACATGTACTAGAAAAAGATACTCCTAATCAAGATCTATCATTATAGATATAGATGAGTCATTTTGGAGCATCCTGAAGGATTTTTGATGTTCTAGACGAAAATCAAATCACACCCAAAACCATCACCTGATCCTTCCCAACCCCCAAAATCGATCAAGACTTCAAAATAGATACTTGACATGTACTAGAAAAAGATACTCCTAATCAAGATCTATCATTATAGATATAGATGAGTCATTTTGGAGCATCCTGAAGGATTTTTGATGTTCTAGACGAAAATCAAATCACACCCAAAACCATCACCTGATCCTTCCCAACCCCCAAAATCGATCAAGACTTCAAAATAGATACTTGACATGTACTAGAAAAAGATACTCCTAATCAAGATCTATCATTATAGATATAGATGAGTCATTTTGGAGCATCCTGAAGGATTTTTGATGTTCTAGACGAAAATCAAATCACACCCAAAACCATCACCTGATCCTTCCCAACCTCCAAAATCGATCAAGACTTCAAAATAGATACTTGACATGTACTAGAAAAAGATACTCCTAATCAAGACCTATCATTATAGATATAGATGAGTCATTTTGGAGCATCCTGAAGGATTTTTGAAGTTCTAGACGAAAATCAAATCACACCCAAAACCATCACCTGATCCTTCCCAACCCCCAAAATCGATCAAGACTTCAAAATAGATACTTGACATGTACTAGAAAAAGATACTCCTAATCAAGATCTATCATTATAGATATAGATGAGTCATTTTGGAGCATCCTGAAGGATTTTTGATGTTCTAGACGAAAATCAAATCACACCCAAAACCATCACCTGATCCTTCCCAACCCCCAAAATCGATCAAGACTTCAAAATAGATACTTGACATGTACTAGAAAAAGATACTCCTAATCAAGATCTATCATTATAGATATAGATGAGTCATTTTGGAGCATCCTGAAGGATTTTTGATGTTCTAGACGAAAATCAAATCACACCCAAAACCATCACCTGATCCTTCCCAACCCCCAAAATCGATCAAGACTTCAAAATAGATACTTGACATGTACTAGAAATAGATACTCCTAATCAAGATCTATCATTATAGATATAGATGAGTCATTTTGGAGCATCCTGAAGGATTTTTGATGTTCTAGACGAAAATCAAATCACACCCAAAACCATCACCTGATCCTTCCCAACCCCTAAAATCGATCAAGACTTCAAAATAGATACTTGACATGTACTAGAAAAAGATACTCCTAATCAAGATCTATCATTATAGATATAGATGAGTCATATTGGAGCATACTGAAGGATTTTTGATGTTCTAGACGAAAATCAAATCACACCCAAAACCATCACCTGATCCTTCCCAACCCCCAAAATCGATCAAGACTTCAAAATAGATACTTGACATGTACTAGAAAAAGATACTCCTAATCAAGATCTATCATTATAGATATAGATGAGTCATTTTGGAGCATCCTGAAGGATTTTTGATGTTCTAGACGAAAATCAAATCACACCCAAAACCATCACCTGATCCTTCCCAACCCCCAAAATCGATCAAGACTTCAAAATAGATACTTGACATGTACTAGAAAAAGATACTCCTAATCAAGATCTATCATTATAGATATAGATGAGTCATTTTGGAGCATCCTGAAGGATTTTTGATGTTCTAGACGAAAATCAAATCACACCCAAAACCATCACCTGATCCTTCCCAACCCCCAAAATCGATCAAGACTTCAAAATAGATACTTGACATGTACTAGAAAAAGATACTCCTAATCAAGATCTATCATTATAGATATAGATGAGTCATTTTGGAGCATCCTGAAGGATTTTTGATGTTCTAGACGAAAATCAAATCACACCCAAAACCATCACCTGATCCTTCCCAACCCCCAAAATCGATCAAGACTTCAAAATAGATACTTGACATGTGCTAGAAAAAGATACTCCTAATCAAGATCTATCATTATAGATATAGATGGGTCATTTTGGAGCATCCTGAAGGATTTTTGATGTTCTAGACGAAAATCAAATCACACCCAAAACCATCACCTGATCCTTCCCAACCTCCAAAATCGATCAAGACTTCAAAATAGATACTTGACATGTACTAGAAAAAGATACTCCTAATCAAGATCTATCATTATAGATATAGATGAGTCATTTTGGAGCATCCTGAAGGATTTTTGATGTTCCAGACGAAAATCAAATCACACCCAAAACCATCACCTGATCCTTCCCAACCCCCAAAATCGATCAAGACTTCAAAATAGATACTTGACATGTACTAGAAAAAGATACTCCTAATCAAGATCTATCATTATAGATATAGATGAGTCATTTTGGAGCATCCTGAAGGATTTTTGATGTTCTAGACGAAAGTCAAATCACACCCAAAACCATCACCTGATCCTTCCCAACCCCCAAAATCGATCAAGACTTCAAAATAGATACTTGACATGTACTAGAAAAAGATACTCCTAATCAGGATCTATCATTATAGATATAGATGAGTCATTTTGGAGCATCCTGAAGGATTTTTGATGTTCTAGACGAAAATCAAATCACACCCAAAACCATCACCTGATCCTTCCCAACCCCCAAAATCGATCAAGACTTCAAAATAGATACTTGACATGTACTAGAAAAAGATACTCCTAATCAAGATCTATCATTATAGATATAGATGAGTCATTTTGGAGCATCCTGAAGGATTTTTGATGTTCTAGACGAAAATCAAATCACACCCAAAACCATCACCTGATCCTTCCCAACCCCCAAAATCGATCAAGACTTCAAAATAGATACTTGACATGTACTAGAAAAAGATACTCCTAATCAAGATCTATCATTATAGATATAGATGAGTCATTTTGGAGCATCCTGAAGGATTTTTGATGTTCTAGACGAAAATCAAATCACACCCAAAACCATCACCTGATCCTTCCCAACCCCCAAAATCGATCAAGACTTCAAAATAGATACTTGACATGTACTAGAAAAAGATACTCCTAATCAAGATCTATCATTATAGATATAGATGAGTCATTTTGGAGCATCCTGAAGGATTTTTGATGTTCTAGACGAAAATCAAATCACACCCAAAACCATCACCTGATCCTTCCCAACCCCCAAAATCGATCAAGACTTCAAAATAGATACTTGACATGTACTAGAAAAAGATACTCCTAATCAAGATCTATCATTATAGATATAGATGAGTCATTTTGGAGCATCCTGAAGGATTTTTGATGTTCTAGACAAAAATCAAATCACACCCAAAACCATCACCTGATCCTTCCCAACCCCCAAAATCGATCAATACTTCAAAATAGATACTTGACATGTACTAGAAAAAGATACTCCTAATCAAGATCTATCATTATAGATATAGATGAGTCATTTTGGAGCATCCTGAAGGATTTTTGATGTTCTAGACGAAAATCAAATCACACCCAAAACCATCACCTGATCCTTCCCAACCCCCAAAATCGATCAAGACTTCAAAATAGATACTTGACATGTACTAGAAAAAGATACTCCTAATCAAGATCTATCATTATAGATATAGATGAGTCATTTTGGAGCATCCTGAAGGATTTTTGATGTTCTAGACGAAAATCAAATCACACCCAAAACCATCACCTGATCCTTCCCAACCCCCAAAATCGATCAAGACTTCAAAATAGATACTTGACATGTATTAGAAAAAGATACTCCTAATCAAGATCTATCATTATAGATATAGATGAGTCATTTTGGAGCATACTGAAGGATTTTTGATGTTCTAGACGAAAATCAAATCACACCCAAAACCATCACCTGATCCTTCCCTACCCCCAAAATCGATCAAGACTTCAAAATAGATACTTGACATGTACTAGAAAAAGATACTCCTAATCAAGATCTATCATTATAGATATAGATGAGTCATTTTGGAGCATCCTGAAGGATTTTTGATGTTCTAGACGAAAATCAAATCACACCCAAAACCATCACCTGATCCTTCCCAACCCCCAAAATCGATCAAGACTTCAAAATAGATACTTGACATGTACTAGAAAAAGATACTCCTAATCAAGATCTATCATTATAGATATAGATGAGTCATTTTGGAGCATCCTGAAGGATTTTTGATGTTCTAGACGAAAATCAAATCACACCCAAAACCATCACCTGATCCTTCCCAACCCCCAAAATCGATCAAGACTTCAAAATAGATACTTGACATGTACTAGAAAAACATACTCCTAATCAAGATCTATCATTATAGATATAGATGAGTCATTTTGGAGCATCCTGAAGGATTTTTGATGTTCTAGACGAAAATCAAATCACACCCAAAACCATCACCTGATCCTTCCCAACCCCCAAAATCGATCAAGACTTCAAAATAGATACTTGACATGTACTAGAAAAAGATACTCCTAATCAAGATCTATCATTATAGATATAGATGAGTCATTTTGGAGCATCCTGAAGGATTTTTGATGTTCTAGACGAAAATCAAATCACACCCAAAACCATCACCTGATCCTTCCCAACCCCCAAAATCGATCAAGACTTCAAAATAGATACTTGACATGTACTAGAAAAAGATACTCCTAATCAAGATCTATCATTATAGATATAGATGAGTCATTTTGGAGCATCCTGAAGGATTTTTGATGTTCTAGACGAAAATCAAATCACACCCAAAACCATCACCTGATCCTTCCCAACCCCCAAAATCGATCAAGACTTCAAAATAGATACTTGACATGTACTAGAAAAAGATACTCCTAATCAAGATCTATCATTATAGATATAGATGAGTCATTTTGGAGCATCCTGAAGGATTTTTGATGTTCTAGACGAAAATCAAATCACACCCAAAACCATCACCTGATCCTTCCCAACCCCCAAAATCGATCAAGACTTCAAAATAGATACTTGACATGTACTAAAAAAAGATACTCCTAATCAAGATCTATCATTATAGATATAGATGAGTCATTTTGGAGCATCCTGAAGGATTTTTGATGTTCTAGACGAAAATCAAATCACACCCAAAACCATCACCTGATCCTTCCCAACCCCCAAAATCGATCAAGACTTCAAAATAGATACTTGACATGTACTAGAAAAAGATACTCCTAATCAAGATCTATCATTATAGATATAGATGAGTCATTTTGGAGCATCCTGAAGGATTTTTGATGTTCTAGACGAAAATCAAATCACACCCAAAACCATCACCTGATCCTTCCCAACCCCCAAAATCGATCAAGACTTCAAAATAGATACTTGACATGTACTAGAAAAAGATACTCCTAATCAAGATCTATCATTATAGATATAGATGAGTCATTTTGGAGCATCCTGAAGGATTTTTGATGTTCTAGACGAAAATCAAATCACACCCAAAACCATCACCTGATCCTTCCCAACCCCCAAAATCGATCAAGACTTCAAAATAGATACTTGACATGTACTAGAAAAAGATACTCCTAATCAAGATCTATCATTATAGATATAGATGAGTCATTTTGGAGCATCCTGAAGGATTTTTGATGTTCTAGACGAAAATCAAATCACACCCAAAACCATCACCTGATCCTTCCCAACCCCCAAAATCGATCAAGACTTCAAAATAGATACTTGACATGTACTAGAAAAAGATACTCCTAATCAAGATCTATCATTATGGATATAGATGAGTCATTTTGGAGCATCCTGAAGGATTTTTGATGTTCTAGACGAAAATCAAATCACACCCAAAACCATCACCTGATCCTTCCCAACCCCCAAAATCGATCAAGACTTCAAAATAGATACTTGACATGTACTAGAAAAAGATACTCCTAATCAAGATCTATCATTATAGATATAGATGAGTCATTTTGGAGCATCCTGAAGGATTTTTGATGTTCTAGACGAAAATCAAATCACACCCAAAACCATCACCTGATCCTTCCCAACCCCCAAAATCGATCAAGACTTCAAAATAGATACTTGACATGTACTAGAAAAAGATACTCCTAATCAAGATCTATCATTATAGATATAGATGAGTCATTTTGGAGCATCCTGAAGGATTTTTGATGTTCTAGACGAAAATCAAATCACACCCAAAACCATCACCTGATCCTTCCCAACCCCCAAAATCGATCAAGACTTCAAAATAGATACTTGACATGTACTAGAAAAAGATACTCCTAATCAAGATCTATCATTATAGATATAGATTAGTCATTTTGGAGCATCCTGAAGGATTTTTGATGTTCTAGACGAAAATCAAATCACACCCAAAACCATCACCTGATCCTTCCCAACCCCCAAAATCGATCAAGACTTCAAAATAGATACTTGACATGTACTAGAAAAAGATACTCCTAATCAAGATCTATCATTTTAGATATAGATGAGTCATTTTGGAGCATCCTGAAGGATTTTTGATGTTCTAGACGAAAATCAAATCACACCCAAAACCATCACCTGATCCTTCCCAACCCCCAAAATCGATCAAGACTTCAAAATAGATACTTGACATGTACTAGAAAAAGATACTCCTAATCAAGATCTATCATTATAGATATAGATGAATCATTTTGGAGCATCCTGAAGGATTTTTGATGTTCTAGACGAAAATCAAATCACACCCAAAACCATCACCTGATCCTTCCCAACCCCCAAAATCGATCAAGACTTCAAAATAGATACTTGACATGTACTAGAAAAAGATACTCCTAATCAAGATCTATCATTATAGATATAGATGAGTCATTTTGGAGCATCCTGGAGAATTTTTGATGTTCTAGACGAAAATCAAATCACACCCAAAACCATCACCTGATCCTTCCCAACCCCCAAAATCGATCAAGACTTCAAAATAGATACTTGACATGTACTAGAAAAAGATACTCCTAATCAAGATCTATCATTATAGATATAGATGAGTCATTTTGGAGCATCCTGAAGGATTTTTGATGTTCTAGACGAAAATCAAATCACACCCAAAACCATCACCTGATCTTTCCCAACCCCCAAAATCGATCAAGACTTCAAAATAGATACTTGACATGTACTAGAAAAAGATACTCCTAATCAAGATCTATCATTATAGATATAGATGAGTCATTTTGGAGCATCCTGAAGGATTTTTGATGTTCTAGACGAAAATCAAATCACACCCAAAACCATCACCTGATCCTTCCCAACCCCCAAAATCGATCAAGACTTCAAAATAGATACTTGACATGTACTAGAAAAACATACTCCTAATCAAGATCTATCGTTATAGATATAGATGAGTCATTTTGGAGCATCCTGAATAATTTTTCATGTTCTAGACGAAAATCAAATCACACCCAAAACCATCACCTGATCCTTCCCAACCCCCAAAATCGATCAAGACTTCAAAATAGATACTTGACATGTACTAGAAAAAGATACTCCTAATCAAGATCTATCATTATAGATATAGATGAGTCATTTTGGAGCATCCTGAAGGATTTTTGATGTTCTAGACGAAAATAAAATCACACCCAAAACCATCACCTGATCCTTCCCAACCCCCAAAATCGATCAAGACTTCAAAATAGATACTTGACATGTACTAGAAAAAGATACTCCTAATCAAGATCTATCATTATAGATATAGATGAGTCATTTTGGAGCATCCTGAAGGATTTTTGATGTTCTAGACGAAAATCAAATCACACCCAAAACCATCACCTGATCCTTCCCAACCCCCAAAATCGATCAAGACTTCAAAATAGATACTTGACATGTACTAGAAAAAGATACTCCTAATCAAGATCTATCATTATAGATATAGATGAGTCATTTTGGAGCATCCTGAAGGATTTTTGATGTTCTAGACGAAAATCAAATCACACCCAAAACCATCACCTGATCCTTCCCAACCCCCAAAATCGATCAAGACTTCAAAATAGATACTTGACATGTACTAGAAAAAGATACTCCTAATCAAGATCTATCATTATAGATATAGATGAGTCATTTTGGAGCATCCTGAAGGATTTTTGATGTTCTAGACGAAAATCAAATCACACCCAAAACCATCACCTGATCCTTCCCAACCCCCAAAATCGATCAAGACTTCAAAATAGATACTTGACATGTACTAGAAAAAGATACTCCTAATCAAGATCTATCATTATAGATATAGATGAGTCATTTTGGAGCATCCTGAAGGATTTTTGATGTTCTAGACGAAAATCAAATCACACCCAAAACCATCACCTGATCCTTCCCAACCCCCAAAATCGATCAAGACTTCAAAATAGATACTTGACATGTACTAGAAAAAGATACTCCTAATCAAGATCTATCATTATAGATATAGATGAGTCATTTTGGAGCATCCTGAAGGATTTTTGATGTTCTAGACGAAAATCAAATCACACCCAAAACCATCACCTGATCCTTCCTAACCCCCAAAATCGATCAAGACTTCAAAATAGATACTTGACATGTACTAGAAAAAGATACTCCTAATCAAGATCTATCATTATAGATATAGATGAGTCATTTTGGAGCATCCTGAAGGATTTTTGATGTTCTAGACGAAAATCAAATCACACCCAAAACCATCACCTGATCCTTCCCAACCCCCAAAATTGATCAAGACTTCAAAATAGATACTTGACATGTACTAAAAAAAGATACTCCTAATCAAGATCTATCATTATAGATATAGATGAGTCATTTTGGAGCATCCTGAAGGATTTTTGATGTTCTAGACGAAAATCAAATCACACCCAAAACCATCACCTGATCCTTCCCAACCCCCAAAATCGATCAAGACTTCAAAATAGATACTTGACATGTACTAGAAAAAGATACTCCTAATCAAGATCTATCATTATAGATATAGATGAGTCATTTTGGAGCATCCTGAAGGATTTTTGATGTTCTAGACGAAAATCAAATCACACCCAAAACCATCACCTGATCCTTCCCAACCCCCAAAATCCATCAAGACTTCAAAATAGATACTTGACATGTACTAGAAAAAGATACTCCTAATCAAGATCTATCATTATAGATATAGATGAGTCATTTTGGAGCATCCTGAAGGATTTTTGATGTTCTAGACGAAAATCAAATCACACCCAAAACCATCACCTGATCCTTCCCAACCCCCAAAATCGATCAAGACTTCAAAATAGATACTTGACATGTACTAGAAAAAGATACTCCTAATCAAGATCTATCATTATAGATATAGATGAGTCATTTTGGAGCATCCTGAAGGATTTTTGATGTTCTAGACGAAAATCAAATCACACCCAAAACCATCACCTGATCCTTCCCAACCCCCAAAATCGATCAAGACTTCAAAATAGATACTTGACATGTACTAGAAAAAGATACTCCTAATCAAGATCTATCATTATAGATATAGATGAGTCATTTTGGAGCATCCTGAAGGATTTTTGATGTTCTAGACGAAAATCAAATCACACCCAAAACCATCACCTGATCCTTCCCAACCCCCAAAATCCATCAAGACTTCAAAATAGATACTTGACATGTACTAGAAAAAGATACTCCTAATCAAGATCTATCATTATAGATATAGATGAGTCATTTTGGAGCATCCTGAAGGATTTTTGATGTTCTAGACGAAAATCAAATCACACCCAAAACCATCACCTGATCCTTCCCAACCCCCAAAATCGATCAAGACTTCAAAATAGATACTTGACATGTACTAGAAAAAGATACTCCTAATCAAGATCTATCATTATAGATATAGATGAGTCATTTTGGAGCATCCTGAAGGATTTTTGATGTTCTAGACGAAAATCAAATCACACCCAAAACCATCACCTGATCCTTCCCAACCCCCAAAATCGATCAAGACTTCAAAATAGATACTTGACATGTACTAGAAAAAGATACTCCTAATCAAGATCTATCATTATAGATATAGATGAGTCATTTTGGAGCATCCTGAAGGATTTTTGATGTTCTAGACGAAAATCAAATCACACCCAAAACCATCACCTGATCCTTCCCAACCCCCAAAATCGATCAAGACTTCAAAATAGATACTTGACATGTACTAGAAAAAGATACTCCTAATCAAGATCTATCATTATAGATATAGATGAGTCATTTTGGAGCATCCTGAAGGATTTTTGATGTTCTAGACGAAAATCAAATCACACCCAAAACCATCACCTGATCCTTCCCAACCCCCAAAATCGATCAAGACTTCAAAATAGATACTTGACATGTACTAGAAAAAGATACTCCTAATCAAGATCTATCATTATAGATATAGATGAGTCATTTTGGAGCATCCTGAAGGATTTTTGATGTTCTAGACGAAAATCAAATCACACCCAAAACCATCACCTGATCCTTCCCAACCCCCAAAATCGATCAAGACTTCAAAATAGATACTTGACATGTACTAGAAAAAGATACTGCTAATCAAGATCTATCATTATAGATATAGATGAGTCATTTTGGAGCATCCTGAAGGATTTTTGATGTTCTAGACGAAAATCAAATCACACCCAAAACCATCACCTGATCCTTCCCAACCCCCAAAATCGATCAAGACTTAAAAATATATACTTGACATGTACTAGAAAAAGATACTCCTAATCAAGATCTATCATTATAGATATAGATGAGTCATTTTGGAGCATCCCGAAGGATTTTTGATGTTCTAGACGAAAATCAAATCACACCCAAAACCATCACCTGATCCTTCCCAACCCCCAAAATCGATCAAGACTTCAAAATAGATACTTGACATGTACTAGAAAAAGATACTCCTAATCAAGATCTATCATTATAGATATAGATGAGTCATTTTGGAGCATCCTGAAGGATTTTTGATGTTCTAGACGAAAATCAAATCACACCCAAAACCATCACCTGATCCTTCCCAACCCCCAAAATCGATCAAGACTTCAAAATAGATACTTGACATGTACTAGAAAAAGATACTCCTAATCAAGATCTATCATTATAGATATAGATGAGTCATTTTGGAGCATCCTGAAGGATTTTTGATGTTCTAGACGAAAATCAAATCACACCCAAAACCATCACCTGATCCTTCCCAACCCCCAAAATCGATCAAGACTTCAAAATAGATACTTGACATGTACTAGAAAAAGATACTCCTAATCAAGATCTATCATTATAGATATAGATGAGTCATTTTGGAGCATCCTGAAGGATTTTTGATGTTCTAGACGAAAATCAAATCACACCCAAAACCATCACCTGATCCTTCCCAACCCCCAAAATCGATCAAGACTTCAAAATAGATACTTGACATGTACTAGAAAAAGATACTCCTAATCAAGATCTATCATTATAGATATAGATGAGTCATTTTGGAGCATCCTGAAGGATTTTTGATGTTCTAGACGAAAATCAAATCACACCCAAAACCATCACCTGATCCTTCCCAACCCCCAAAATCGATCAAGACTTCAAAATAGATACTTGACATGTACTAGAAAAAGATACTCCTAATCAAGATCTATCATTATAGATATAGATGAGTCATTTTGGAGCATCCTGAAGGATTTTTGATGTTCTAGACGAAAATCAAATCACACCCAAAACCATCACCTGATCCTTCCCAACCCCCAAAATCGATCAAGACTTCAAAATAGATACTTGACATGTACTAGAAAAAGATACTCCTAATCAAGATCTATCATTATAGATATAGATGAGTCATTTTGGAGCATCCTGAAGGATTTTTGATGTTCTAGACGAAAATCAAATCACACCCAAAACCATCACCTGATCCTTCCCAACCCCCAAAATCGATCAAGACTTCAAAATAGATACTTGACATGTACTAGAAAAAGATACTCCTAATCAAGATCTATCATTATAGATATAGATGAGTCATTTTGGAGCATCCTGAAGGATTTTTGATGTTCTAGACGAAAATCAAATCACACCCAAAACCATCACCTGATCCTTCCCAACCCCCAAAATCGATCAAGACTTCAAAATAGATACTTGACATGTACTAGAAAAAGATACTCCTAATCAAGATCTATCATTATAGATATAGATGAGTCATTTTGGAGCATCCTGAAGGATTTTTGATGTTCTAGACGAAAATCAAATCACACCCAAAACCATCACCTGATCCTTCCCAACCCCCAAAATCGATCAAGACTTCAAAATAGATACTTGACATGTACTAGAAAAAGATACTCCTAATCAAGATCTATCATTATAGATATAGATGAGTCATTTTGGAGCATCCTGAAGGATTTTTGATGTTCTAGACGAAAATCAAATCACACCCAAAACCATCACCTGATCCTTCCCAACCCCCAAAATCAATCAAGACTTCAAAATAGATACTTGACATGTACTAGAAAAAGATACTCCTAATCAAGATCTATCATTATAGATATAGATGAGTCATTTTGGAGCATCCTGAAGGATTTTTGATGTTCTAGACGAAAATCAAATCACACCCAAAACCATCACCTGATCCTTCCCAACCCGCAAAATCGATCAAGACTTCAAAATAGATACTTGACATGTACTAGAAAAAGATACTCCTAATCAAGATCTATCATTATAGATATAGATGAGTCATTTTGGAGCATCCTGAAGGATTTTTGATGTTCTAGACGAAAATCAAATCACACCCAAAACCATCACCTGATCCTTCCCAACCCCCAAAATCGATCAAGACTTCAAAATAGATACTTGACATGTACTAGAAAAAGATACTCCTAATCAAGATCTATCATTATAGATATAGATGAGTCATTTTGGAGCATCCTGAAGGATTTTTGATGTTCTAGACGAAAATCAAATCACACCCAAAACCATCACCTGATCCTTCCCAACCCCCAAAATCGATCAAGACTTCAAAATAGATACTTGACATGTACTAGAAAAAGATACTCCTAATCAAGATCTATCATTATAGATATAGATGAGTCATTTTGGAGCATCCTGAAGGATTTTTGATGTTCTAGACGAAAATCAAATCACACCCAAAACCATCACCTGATCCTTCCCAACCCCCAAAATCGATCAAGACTTCAAAATAGATACTTGACATGTACTAGAAAAAGATACTCCTAATCAAGATCTATCATTATAGATATAGATGAGTCATTTTGGAGCATCCTGAATGATTTTTGATGTTCTAGACGAAAATCAAATCACACCCAAAACCATCACCTGATCCTTCTCAACCCCCAAAATCGATCAAGACTTCAAAATAGATACTTGACATGTACTAGAAAAAGATACTCCTAATCAAGATCTATCATTATAGATATAGATGAGTCATTTTGGAGCATCCTGAAGGATTTTTGATGTTCTAGACGAAAATCAAATCACACCCAAAACCATCACCTGATCCTTCCCAACCCCCAAAATCGATCAAGACTTCAAAATAGATACTTGACATGTACTAGAAAAAGATACTCCTAATCAAGATCTATCATTATAGATATAGATGAGTCATTTTGGAGCATCCTGAAGGATTTTTGATGTTCTAGACGAAAATCAAATCACACCCAAAACCATCACCTGATCCTTCCCAACCCCCAAAATCGATCAAGACTTCAAAATAGATACTTGACATGTACTAGAAAAAGATACTCCTAATCAAGATCTATCATTATAGATATAGATGAGTCATTTTGGAGCATCCTGAAGGATTTTTGATGTTCTAGACGAAAATCAAATCACACCCAAAACCATCACCTGATCCTTCCCAACCCCCAAAATCGATCAAGACTTCAAAATAGATACTTGACATGTACTAGAAAAAGATACTCCTAATCAAGATCTATCATTATAGATATAGATGAGTCATTTTGGAGCATCCTGAAGGATTTTTGATGTTCTAGACGAAAATCAAATCACACCCAAAACCATCACCTGATCCTTCCCAACCCCCAAAATCGATCAAGACTTCAAAATAGATACTTGACATGTACTAGAAAAAGATACTCCTAATCAAGATCTATCATTATAGATATAGATGAGTCATTTTGGAGCATCCTGAAGGATTTTTGATGTTCTAGACGAAAATCAAATCACACCCAAAACCATCACCTGATCCTTCCCAACCCCCAAAATCAATCAAGACTTCAAAATAGATACTTGACATGTACTAGAAAAAGATACTCCTAATCAAGATCTATCATTATAGATATAGATGAGTCATTTTGGAGCATCCTGAAGGATTTTTGATGTTCTAGACGAAAATAAAATCACACCCAAAACCATCACCTGATCCTTCCCAACCCGCAAAATCGATCAAGACTTCAAAATAGATACTTGACATGTACTAGAAAAAGATACTCCTAATCAAGATCTATCATTATAGATATAGATGAGTCATTTTGGAGCATCCTGAAGGATTTTTGATGTTCTAGACGAAAATCAAATCACACCCAAAACCATCACCTGATCCTTCCCAACCCCCAAAATCGATCAAGACTTCAAAATAGATACTTGACATGTACTAGAAAAAGATACTCCTAATCAAGATCTATCATTATAGATATAGATGAGTCATTTTGGAGCATCCTGAAGGATTTTTGATGTTCTAGACGAAAATCAAATCACACCCAAAACCATCACCTGATCCTTCCCAACCCCCAAAATCGATCAAGACTTCAAAATAGATACTTGACATGTACTAGAAAAAGATACTCCTAATCAAGATCTATCATTATAGATATAGATGAGTCATTTTGGAGCATCCTGAAGGATTTTTGATGTTCTAGACGAAAATCAAATCACACCCAAAACCATCACCTGATCCTTCCCAACCCCCAAAATCGATCAAGACTTCAAAATAGATACTTGACATGTACTAGAAAAAGATACTCCTAATCAAGATCTATCATTATAGATATAGATGAGTCATTTTGGAGCATCCTGAAGGATTTTTGATGTTCTAGACGAAAATCAAATCACACCCAAAACCATCACCTGATCCTTCCCAACCCCCAAAATCGATCAAGACTTCAAAATAGATACTTGACATGTACTAGAAAAAGATACTCCTAATCAAGATCTATCATTATAGATATAGATGAGTCATTTTGGAGCATCCTGAAGGATTTTTGATGTTCTAGACGAAAATCAAATCACACCCAAAACCATCACCTGATCCTTCCCAACCCCCAAAATCGATCAAGACTTCAAAATAGATACTTGACATGTACTAGAAAAAGATACTCCTAATCAAGATCTATCATTATAGATATAGATGAGTCATTTTGGAGCATCCTGAAGGATTTTTGATGTTCTAGACGAAAATCAAATCACACCCAAAACCATCACCTGATCCTTCCCAACCCCCAAAATCAATCAAGACTTCAAAATAGATACTTGACATGTACTAGAAAAAGATACTCCTAATCAAGATCTATCATTATAGATATAGATGAGTCATTTTGGAGCATCCTGAAGGATTTTTGATGTTCTAGACGAAAATCAAATCACACCCAAAACCATCACCTGATCCCTCCCAACCCGCAAAATCGATCAAGACTTCAAAATAGATACTTGACATGTACTAGAAAAAGATACTCCTAATCAAGATCTATCATTATAGATATAGATGAGTCATTTTGGAGCATCCTGAAGGATTTTTGATGTTCTAGACGAAAATCAAATCACACCCAAAACCATCACCTGATCCTTCCCAACCCCCAAAATCGATCAAGACTTCAAAATAGATACTTGACATGTACTAGAAAAAGATACTCCTAATCAAGATCTATCATTATAGATATAGATGAGTCATTTTGGAGCATCCTGAAGGATTTTTGATGTTCTAGACGAAAATCAAATCACACCCAAAACCATCACCTGATCCTTCCCAACCCCCAAAATCGATCAAGACTTCAAAAAAGATACTTGACATGTACTAGAAAAAGATACTCCTAATCAAAATCTATCATTATAGATATAGATGAGTCATTTTGGAGCATCCTGAAGGATTTTTGATGTTCTAGACGAAAATCAAATCACACCCAAAACCATCACCTGATCCTTCCCAACCCCCAAAATCGATCAAGACTTCAAAATAGATACTTGACATGTACTAGAAAAAGATACTCCTAATCAAGATCTATCATTATAGATATAGATGAGTCATTTTGGAGCATCCTGAAGGATTTTTGATGTTCTAGACGAAAATCAAATCACACCCAAAACCATCACCTGATCCTTCCCAACCCCCAAAATCGATCAAGACTTCAAAATAGATACTTGACATGTACTAGAAAAAGATACTCCTAATCAAGATCTATCATTATAGATATAGATGAGTCATTTTGGAGCATCCTGAAGGATTTTTGATGTTCTAGACGAAAATCAAATCACACCCAAAACCATCACCTGATGCTTCCCAACCCCCAAAATCGATCAAGACTTCAAAATAGATACTTGACATGTACTAGAAAAAGATACTCCTAATCAAGATCTATCATTATAGATATAGATGAGTCATTTTGGAGCATCCTGAAGGATTTTTGATGTTCTAGACGAAAATCAAATCACACCCAAAACCATCACCTGATCCTTCCCAACCCCCAAAATCGATCAAGACTTCAAAATAGATACTTGACATGTACTAGAAAAAGATACTCCTAATCAAGATCTATCATTATAGATATAGATGAGTCATTTTGGAGCATCCTGAAGGATTTTTGATGTTCTAGACGAAAATCAAATCACACCCAAAACCATCACCTGATCCTTCCCAACCCCCAAAATCGATCAAGACTTCAAAATAGATACTTGACATGTACTAGAAAAAGATACTCCTAATCAAGATCTATCATTATAGATATAGATGAGTCATTTTGGAGCATCCTGAAGGATTTTTGATGTTCTAGACGAAAATCAAATCACACCCAAAACCATCACCTGATCCTTCCCAACCCCCAAAATCGATCAAGACTTCAAAATAGATACTTGACATGTACTAGAAAAAGATACTCCTAATCAAGATCTATCATTATAGATATAGATGAGTCATTTTGGAGCATCCTGAAGGATTTTTGATGTTCTAGACGAAAATCAAATCACACCCAAAACCATCACCTGATCCTTCCCAACCCCCAAAATCGATCAAGACTTCAAAATAGATACTTGACATGTACTAGAAAAAGATACTCCTAATCAAGATCTATCATTATAGATATAGATGAGTCATTTTGGAGCATCCTGAAGGATTTTTGATGTTCTAGACGAAAATCAAATCACACCCAAAACCATCACCTGATCCTTCCCAACCCCCAAAATCGATCAAGACTTCAAAATAGATACTTGACATGTACTAGAAAAAGATACTCCTAATCAAGATCTATCATTATAGATATAGATGAGTCATTTTGGAGCATCCTGAAGGATTTTTGATGTTCTAGACGAAAATCAAATCACACCCAAAACCATCACCTGATCCTTCCCAACCCCCAAAATCGATCAAGACTTCAAAATAGATACTTGACATGTACTAGAAAAAGATACTCCTAATCAAGATCTATCATTATATTTATAGATGAGTCATTTTGGAGCATCCTGAAGGATTTTTGATGTTCTAGACGAAAATCAAATCACACCCAAAACCATCACCTGATCCTTCCCAACCCCCAAAATCGATCAAGACTTCAAAATAGATACTTGACATGTACTAGAAAAAGATACTCCTAATCAAGATCTATCATTATAGATATAGATGAGTCATTTTGGAGCATCCTGAAGGATTTTTGATGTTCTAGACGAAAATCAAATCACACCCAAAACCATCACCTGATCCTTCCCAACCCCCAAAATCGATCAAGACTTCAAAATAGATACTTGACATGTACTAGAAAAAGATACTCCTAATCAAGATCTATCATTATAGATATAGATGAGTCATTTTGGAGCATCCTGAAGGATTTTTGATGTTCTAGACGAAAATCAAATCACACCCAAAACCATCACCTGATCCTTCCCAACCCCCAAAATCGATCAAGACTTCAAAATAGATACTTGACATGTACTAGAAAAAGATACTCCTAATCAAGATCTATCATTATAGATATAGATGAGTCATTTTGGAGCATCCTGAAGGATTTTTGATGTTCTAGACGAAAATCAAATCACACCCAAAACCATCACCTGATCCTTCCCAACCCCCAAAATCGATCAAGACTTCAAAATAGATACTTGACATGTACTAGAAAAAGATACTCCTAATCAAGATCTATCATTATAGATATAGATGAGTCATTTTGGAGCATCCTGAAGGATTTTTGATGTTCTAGACGAAAATCAAATCACACCCAAAACCATCACCTGATCCTTCCCAACCCCCAAAATCGATCAAGACTTCAAAATAGATACTTGACATGTACTAGAAAAAGATACTCCTAATCAAGATCTATCATTATAGATATAGATGAGTCATTTTGGAGCATCCTGAAGGATTTTTGATGTTCTAGACGAAAATCAAATCACACCCAAAACCATCACCTGATCCTTCCCAACCCCCAAAATCGATCAAGACTTCAAAATAGATACTTGACATGTACTAGAAAAAGATACTCCTAATCAAGATCTATCATTATAGATATAGATGAGTCATTTTGGAGCATCCTGAAGGATTTTTGATGTTCTAGACGAAAATCAAATCACACCCAAAACCATCACCTGATCCTTCCCAACCCCCAAAATCGATCAAGACTTCAAAATAGATACTTGACATGTACTAGAAAAAGATACTCCTAATCAAGATCTATCATTATAGATATAGATGAGTCATTTTGGAGCATCCTGAAGGATTTTTGATGTTCTAGACGAAAATCAAATCACACCCAAAACCATCACCTGATCCTTCCCAACCCCCAAAATCGATCAAGACTTCAAAATAGATACTTGACATGTACTAGAAAAAGATACTCCTAATCAAGATCTATCATTATAGATATAGATGAGTCATTTTGGAGCATCCTGAAGGATTTTTGATGTTCTAGACGAAAATCAAATCACACCCAAAACCATCACCTGATCCTTCCCAACCCCCAAAATCGATCAAGACTTCAAAATAGATACTTGACATGTACTAGAAAAAGATACTCCTAATCAAGATCTATCATTATAGATATCGATGAGTCATTTTGGAGCATCCTGAAGGATTTTTGATGTTCTAGACGAAAATCAAATCACACCCAAAACCATCACCTGATCCTTCCCAACCCCCAAAATCGATCAAGACTTCAAAATAGATACTTGACATGTACTAGAAAAAGATACTCCTAATCAAGATCTATCATTATAGATATAGATGAGTCATTTTGGAGCATCCTGAAGGATTTTTGATGTTCTAGACGAAAATCAAATCACACCCAAAACCATCACCTGATCCTTCCCAACCCCCAAAATCGATCAAGACTTCAAAATAGATACTTGACATGTACTAGAAAAAGATACTCCTAATCAAGATCTATCATTATAGATATAGATGAGTCATTTTGGAGCATCCTGAAGGATTTTTGATGTTCTAGACGAAAATCAAATCACACCCAAAACCATCACCTGATCCTTCCCAACCCCCAAAATCGATCAAGACTTCAAAATAGATACTTGACATGTACTAGAAAAAGATACTCCTAATCAAGATCTATCATTATAGATATAGATGAGTCATTTTGGAGCATCCTGAAGGATTTTTGATGTTCTAGACGAAAATCAAATCACACCCAAAACCATCACCTGATCCTTCCTAACCCCCAAAATCGATCAAGACTTCAAAATAGATACTTGACATGTACTAGAAAAAGATACTCCTAATCAAGATCTATCATTATAGATATAGATGAGTCATTTTGGAGCATCCTGAAGGATTTTTGATGTTCTAGACGAAAATCAAATCACACCCAAAACCATCACCTGATCCTTCCCAACCCCCAAAATCGATCAAGACTTCAAAATAGATACTTGACATGTACTAGAAAAAGATACTCCTAATCAAGATCTATCATTATAGATATAGATGAGTCATTTTGGAGCATCCTGAAGGATTTTTGATGTTCTAGACGAAAATCAAATCACACCCAAAACCATCACCTGATCCTTCCCAACCCCCAAAATCGATCAAGACTTCAAAATAGATACTTGACATGTACTAGAAAAAGATACTCCTAATCAAGATCTATCATTATAGATATAGATGAGTCATTTTGGAGCATCCTGAAGGATTTTTGATGTTCTAGACGAAAATCAAATCACACCCAAAACCATCACCTGATCCTTCCCAACCCCCAAAATCGATCAAGACTTCAAAATAGATACTTGACATGTACTAGAAAAAGATACTCCTAATCAAGATCTATCATTATAGATATAGATGAGTCATTTTGGAGCATCCTGAAGGATTTTTGATGTTCTAGACGAAAATCAAATCACACCCAAAACCATCACCTGATCCTTCCCAACCCCCAAAATCGATCAAGACTTCAAAATAGATACTTGGCATGTACTAGAAAAAGATACTCCTAATCAAGATCTATCATTATAGATATAGATGAGTCATTTTGGAGCATCCTGAAGGATTTTTGATGTTCTAGACGAAAATCAAATCACACCCAAAACCATCACCTGATCCTTCCCAACCCCCAAAATCGATCAAGACTTCAAAATAGATACTTGACATGTACTAGAAAAAGATACTCCTAATCAAGATCTATCATTATAGATATAGATGAGTCATTTTGGAGCATCCTGAAGGATTTTTGATGTTCTAGACGAAAATCAAATCACACCCAAAACCATCACCTGATCCTTCCCAACCCCCAAAATCGATCAAGACTTCAAAATAGATACTTGACATGTACTAGAAAAAGATACTCCTAATCAAGATCTATCATTATAGATATAGATGAGTCATTTTGGAGCATCCTGAAGGATTTTTGATGTTCTAGACGAAAATCAAATCACACCCAAAACCATCACCTGATCCTTCCCAACCCCCAAAATCGATCAAGACTTCAAAATAGATACTTGACATGTACTAGAAAAAGATACTCCTAATCAAGATCTATCATTATAGATATAGATGAGTCATTTTGGAGCATCCTGAAGGATTTTTGATGTTCTAGACGAAAATCAAATCACACCCAAAACCATCACCTGATCCTTCCCAACCCCCAAAATCGATCAAGACTTCAAAATAGATACTTGACATGTACTAGAAAAAGATACTCCTAATCAAGATCTATCATTATAGATATAGATGAGTCATTTTGGAGCATCCTGAAGGATTTTTGATGTTCTAGACGAAAATCAAATCACACCCAAAACCATCACCTGATCCTTCCCAACCCCCAAAATCGATCAAGACTTCAAAATAGATACTTGACATGTGCTAGAAAAAGATACTCCTAATCAAGATCTATCATTATAGATATAGATGAGTCATTTTGGAGCATCCTGAAGGATTTTTGATGTTCTAGACGAAAATCAAATCACACCCAAAACCATCACCTGATCCTTCCCAACCCCCAAAATCGATCAAGACTTCAAAATAGATACTTGACATGTACTAGAAAAAGATACTCTCAATCAAGATCTATCATTATAGATATAGATGAGTCATTTTGGAGCATCCTGAAGGATTTTTGATGTTCTAGACGAAAATCAAATCACACCCAAAACCATCACCTGATCCTTCCCAACCCCCAAAATCGATCAAGACTTCAAAATAGATACTTGACATGTACTAGAAAAAGATACTCCTAATCAAGATCTATCATTATAGATATAGATGAAGGATTTTTGATGTTCTAGACGAAAATCAAATCACACCCAAAACCATCACCTGATCCTTCCCAACCCCCAAAATCGATCAAGACTTCAAAATAGATACTTGACATGTACTAGAAAAAGATACTCCTAATCAAGATCTATCATTATAGATATAGATGAGTCATTTTGGAGCATCCTGAAGGATTTTTGATGTTCTAGACGAAAATCAAATCACACCCAAAACCATCACCTGATCCTTCCCAACCCCCAAAATCGATCAAGACTTCAAAATAGATACTTGACATGTACTAGAAAAAGATACTCCTAATCAAGATCTATCATTATAGATATAGATGAGTCATTTTGGAGCATCCTGAAGGATTTTTGATGTTCTAGACGAAAATCAAATCACACCCAAAACCATCACCTGATCCTTCCCAACCCCCAAAATCGATCAAGACTTCAAAATAGATACTTGACATGTACTAGAAAAAGATACTCCTAATCAAGATCTATCATTATAGATATAGATGAGTCATTTTGGAGCATCCTGAAGGATTTTTGATGTTCTAGACGAAAATCAAATCACACCCAAAACCATCACCTGATCCTTCCCAACCCCCAAAATCGATCAAGACTTCAAAATAGATACTTGACATGTACTAGAAAAAGATACTCCTAATCAAGATCTATCATTATAGATATAGATGAGTCATTTTGGAGCATCCTGAAGGATTTTTGATGTTCTAGACGAAAATCAAATCACACCCAAAACCATCACCTGATCCTTCCCAACCCCCAAAATCGATCAAGACTTCAAAATAGATACTTGACATGTACTAGAAAAAGATACTCCTAATCAAGATCTATCATTATAGATATAGATGAGTCATTTTGGAGCATCCTGAAGGATTTTTGATGTTCTAGACGAAAATCAAATCACACCCAAAACCATCACCTGATCCTTCCCAACCCCCAAAATCGATCAAGACTTCAAAATAGATACTTGACATGTACTAGAAAAAGATACTCCTAATCAAGATCTATCATTATAGATATAGATGAGTCATTTTGGAGCATCCTGAAGAATTTTTGATGTTCTAGACGAAAATCAAATCACACCCAAAACCATCACCTGATCCTTCCCAACCCCCAAAATCGATCAAGACTTCAAAATAGATACTTGACATGTACTAGAAAAAGATACTCCTAATCAAGATCTATCATTATAGATATAGATGAGTCATTTTGGAGCATCCTGAAGGATTTTTGATGTTCTAGACGAAAATCAAATCACACCCAAAACCATCACCTGATCCTTCCCAACCCCCAAAATCGATCAAGACTTCAAAATAGATACTTGACATGTACTAGAAAAAGATACTCCTAATCAAGATCTATCATTATAGATATAGATGAGTCATTTTGGAGCATCCTGAAGGATTTTTGATGTTCTAGACGAAAATCAAATCACACCCAAAACCATCACCTGATCCTTCCCAACCCCCAAAATCGATCAAGACTTCAAAATAGATACTTGACATGTACTAGAAAAAGATACTCCTAATCAAGATCTATCATTATAGATATAGATGAGTCATTTTGGAGCATCCTGAAGGATTTTTGATGTTCTAGACGAAAATCAAATCACACCCAAAACCATCACCTGATCCTTCCCAACCCCCAAAATCGATCAAGACTTCAAAATAGATACTTGACATGTACTAGAAAAAGATACTCCTAATCAAGATCTATCATTATAGATATAGATGAGTCATTTTGGAGCATCCTGAAGGATTTTTGATGTTCTAGACCAAAATCAAATCACACCCAAAACCATCACCTGATCCTTCCCAACCCCCAAAATCGATCAAGACTTCAAAATAGATACTTGACATGTACTAGAAAAAGATACTCCTAATCAAGATCTATCATTATAGATATAGATGAGTCATTTTGGAGCATCCTGAAGGATTTTTGATGTTCTAGACGAAAATCAAATCACACCCAAAACCATCACCTGATCCTTCCCAACCCCCAAAATCGATCAAGACTTCAAAATAGATACTTGACATGTACTAGAAAAAGATACTCCTAATCAAGATCTATCATTATAGATATAGATGAGTCATTTTGGAGCATCCTGAAGGATTTTTGATGTTCTAGACGAAAATCAAATCACACCCAAAACCATCACCTGATCCTTCCCAACCCCCAAAATCGATCAAGACTTCAAAATAGATACTTGACATGTACTAGAAAAAGATACTCCTAATCAAGATCTATCATTATAGATATAGATGAGTCATTTTGGAGCATCCTGAAGGATTTTTGATGTTCTAGACGAAAATCAAATCACACCCAAAACCATCACCTGATCCTTCCCAACCCCCAAAATCGATCAAGACTTCAAAATAGATACTTGACATGTACTAGAAAAAGATACTCCTAATCAAGATCTATCATTATAGATATAGATGAGTCATTTTGGAGCATCCTGAAGGATTTTTGATGTTCTAGACGAAAATCAAATCACACCCAAAACCATCACCTGATCCTTCCCAACCCCCAAAATCGATCAAGACTTCAAAATAGATACTTGACATGTGCTAGAAAAAGATACTCCTAATCAAGATCTATCATTATAGATATAGATGAGTCATTTTGGAGCATCCTGAAGGATTTTTGATGTTCTAGACGAAAATCAAATCACACCCAAAACCATCACCTGATCCTTCCCAACCCCCAAAATCGATCAAGACTTCAAAATAGATACTTGACATGTACTAGAAAAAGATACTCTCAATCAAGATCTATCATTATAGATATAGATGAGTCATTTTGGAGCATCCTGAAGGATTTTTGATGTTCTAGACGAAAATCAAATCACACCCAAAACCATCACCTGATCCTTCCCAACCCCCAAAATCGATCAAGACTTCAAAATAGATACTTGACATGTACTAGAAAAAGATACTCCTAATCAAGATCTATCATTATAGATATAGATGAAGGATTTTTGATGTTCTAGACGAAAATCAAATCACACCCAAAACCATCACCTGATCCTTCCCAACCCCCCAAAATCGATCAAGACTTCAAAATAGATACTTGACATGTACTAGAAAAAGATACTCCTAATCAAGATCTATCATTATAGATATAGATGAGTCATTTTGGAGCATCCTGAAGGATTTTTGATGTTCTAGACGAAAATCAAATCACACCCAAAACCATCACCTGATCCTTCCCAACCCCCAAAATCGATCAAGACTTCAAAATAGATACTTGACATGTACTAGAAAAAGATACTCCTAATCAAGATCTATCATTATAGATATAGATGAGTCATTTTGGAGCATCCTGAAGGATTTTTGATGTTCTAGACGAAAATCAAATCACACCCAAAACCATCACCTGATCCTTCCCAACCCCCAAAATCGATCAAGACTTCAAAATAGATACTTGACATGTACTAGAAAAAGATACTCCTAATCAAGATCTATCATTATAGATATAGATGAGTCATTTTGGAGCATCCTGAAGGATTTTTGATGTTCTAGACGAAAATCAAATCACACCCAAAACCATCACCTGATCCTTCCCAACCCCCAAAATCGATCAAGACTTCAAAATAGATACTTGACATGTACTAGAAAAAGATACTCCTAATCAAGATCTATCATTATAGATATAGATGAGTCATTTTGGAGCATCCTGAAGGATTTTTGATGTTCTAGACGAAAATCAAATCACACCCAAAACCATCACCTGATCCTTCCCAACCCCCAAAATCGATCAAGACTTCAAAATAGATACTTGACATGTACTAGAAAAAGATACTCCTAATCAAGATCTATCATTATAGATATAGATGAGTCATTTTGGAGCATCCTGAAGGATTTTTGATGTTCTAGACGAAAATCAAATCACACCCAAAACCATCACCTGATCCTTCCCAACCCCCAAAATCGATCAAGACTTCAAAATAGATACTTGACATGTACTAGAAAAAGATACTCCTAATCAAGATCTATCATTATAGATATAGATGAGTCATTTTGGAGCATCCTGAAGAATTTTTGATGTTCTAGACGAAAATCAAATCACACCCAAAACCATCACCTGATCCTTCCCAACCCCCAAAATCGATCAAGACTTCAAAATAGATACTTGACATGTACTAGAAAAAGATACTCCTAATCAAGATCTATCATTATAGATATAGATGAGTCATTTTGGAGCATCCTGAAGGATTTTTGATGTTCTAGACGAAAATCAAATCACACCCAAAACCATCACCTGATCCTTCCCAACCCCCAAAATCGATCAAGACTTCAAAATAGATACTTGACATGTACTAGAAAAAGATACTCCTAATCAAGATCTATCATTATAGATATAGATGAGTCATTTTGGAGCATCCTGAAGGATTTTTGATGTTCTAGACGAAAATCAAATCACACCCAAAACCATCACCTGATCCTTCCCAACCCCCAAAATCGATCAAGACTTCAAAATAGATACTTGACATGTACTAGAAAAAGATACTCCTAATCAAGATCTATCATTATAGATATAGATGAGTCATTTTGGAGCATCCTGAAGGATTTTTGATGTTCTAGACGAAAATCAAATCACACCCAAAACCATCACCTGATCCTTCCCAACCCCCAAAATCGATCAAGACTTCAAAATAGATACTTGACATGTACTAGAAAAAGATACTCCTAATCAAGATCTATCATTATAGATATAGATGAGTCATTTTGGAGCATCCTGAAGGATTTTTGATGTTCTAGACCAAAATCAAATCACACCCAAAACCATCACCTGATCCTTCCCAACCCCCAAAATCGATCAAGACTTCAAAATAGATACTTGACATGTACTAGAAAAAGATACTCCTAATCAAGATCTATCATTATAGATATAGATGAGTCATTTTGGAGCATCCTGAAGGATTTTTGATGTTCTAGACGAAAATCAAATCACACCCAAAACCATCACCTGATCCTTCCCAACCCCCAAAATCGATCAAGACTTCAAAATAGATACTTGACATGTACTAGAAAAAGATATTCCTAATCAAGATCTATCATTATAGATATAGATGAGTCATTTTGGAGCATCCTGAAGGATTTTTGATGTTCTAGACGAAAATCAAATCACACCCAAAACCATCACCTGATCCTTCCCAACCCCCAAAATCGATCAAGACTTCAAAATAGATACTTGACATGTACTAGAAAAAGATACTCCTAATCAAGATCTATCATTATAGATATAGATGAGTCATTTTGGAGCATCCTGAAGGATTTTTGATGTTCTAGACGAAAATCAAATCACACCCAAAACCATCACCTGATCCTTCCCAACCCCCAAAATCGATCAAGACTTCAAAATAGATACTTGACATGTACTAGAAAAAGATACTCCCAATCAAGATCTATCATTATAGATATAGATGAGTCCTCTTGGAGCATCCTGAAGGATTTTTGATGTTCTAGACGAAAATCAAATCACACCCAAAACCATCACCTGATCCTTCCCAACCCCCAAAATCGATCAAGACTTCAAAATAGATACTTGACATGTACTAGAAAAAGATACTCCTAATCAAGATCTATCATTATAGATATAGATGAGTCATTTTGGAGCATCCTGAAGGATTTTTGATGTTCTAGACGAAAATCAAATCACACCCAAAACCATCACCTGATCCTTCCCAACCCCCAAAATCGATCAAGACTTCAAAATAGATACTTGACATGTACTAGAAAAAGATACTCCTAATCAAGATCTATCATTATAGATATAGATGAGTCATTTTGGAGCATCCTGAAGGATTTTTGATGTTCTAGACGAAAATCAAATCACACCCAAAACCATCACCTGATCCTTCCCAACCCCCAACATCGATCAAGACTTCAAAATAGATACTTGACATGTACTAGAAAAAGATACTCCTAATCAAGATCTATCATTATAGATATAGATGAGTCATTTTGGAGCATCCTGAAGGATTTTTGATGTTCTAGACGAAAATCAAATCACACCCAAAACCATCACCTGATCCTTCCCAACCCCCAAAATCGATCAAGACTTCAAAATAGATACTTGACATGTACTAGAAAAAGATACTCCTAATCAAGATCTATCATTATAGATATAGATGAGTCATTTTGGAGCATCCTGAAGGATTTTTGATGTTCTAGACGAAAATCAAATCACACCCAAAACCATCACCTGATCCTTCCCAACCCCCAAAATCGATCAAGACTTCAAAATAGATACTTGACATGTACTAAAAAAAGATACTCCTAATCAAGATCTATCATTATAGATATAGATGAGTCATTTTGGAGCATCCTGAAGGATTTTTGATGTTCTAGACGAAAATCAAATCACACCCAAAACCATCACCTGGTCCTTCCCAACCCCCAAAATCGATCAAGACTTCAAAATAGATACTTGACATGTACTAGAAAAAGATACTCCTAATCAAGATCTATCATTATAGATATAGATGAGTCATTTTGGAGCATCCTGAAGGTTTTTTGATGTTCTAGACGAAAATCAAATCACACCCAAAACCATCACCTGATCCTTCCCAACCCCCAAAATCGATCAAGACTTCAAAATAGATACTTAACATGTACTAGAAAAAGATACTCCTAATCAAGATCTATCATTATAGATATAGATGAGTCATTTTGGAGCATCCTGAAGGATTTTTGATGTTCTAGACGAAAATCAAATCACACCCAAAACCATCACCTGATCCTTCCCAACCCCCAAAATCGATCAAGACTTCAAAATAGATACTTGACATGTACTAGAAAAAGATACTCCTAATCAAGATCTATCATTATAGATATAGATGAGTCATTTTGGAGCATCCTGAAGGATTTTTGATGTTCTAGACGAAAATCAAATCACACCCAAAACCATCACCTGATCCTTCCCAACCCCCAAAATCGATCAAGACTTCAAAATAGATACTTGACATGTACTAGAAAAAGATACTCCTAATCAAGATCTATCATTATAGATATAGATGAGTCATTTTGGAGCATCCTGAAGGATTTTTGATGTTCTAGACGAAAATCAAATCACACCCAAAACCATCACCTGATCCTTCCCAACCCCCAAAATTGATCAAGACTTCAAAATAGATACTTGACATGTACTAGAAAAAGATACTCCTTATCAAGATCTATCATTATAGATATAGATGAGTCATTTTGGAGCATCCTGAAGGATTTTTGATGTTCTAGACCAAAATCAAATCACACCCAAAACCATCACCTGATCCTTCCCAACCCCCAAAATCGATCAAGACTTCAAAATAGATACTTGACATGTACTAGAAAAAGATACTCCTAATCAAGATCTATCATTATAGATATAGATGAGTCATTTTGGAGCATCCTGAAGGATTTTTGATGTTCTAGACGAAAATCAAATCACACCCAAAACCATCACCTGATCCTTCCCAACCCCCAAAATCGATCAAGACTTCAAAATAGATACTTGACATGTACTAGAAAAAGATACTCCTAATCAAGATCTATCATTATAGATATAGATGAGTCATTTTGGAGCATCCTGAAGGATTTTTGATGTTCTAGACGAAAATCAAATCACACCCAAAACCATCACCTGATCCTTCCCAACCCCCAAAATCGATCAAGACTTCAAAATAGATACTTGACATGTACTAGAAAAAGATACTCCTAATCAAGATCTATCATTATAGATATATAGATGAGTCATTTTGGAGCATCCTGAAGGATTTTTGATGTTCTAGACGAAAATCAAATCACACCCAAAACCATCACCTGATCCTTCCCAACCCCCAAAATCGATCAAGACTTCAAAATAGATACTTGACATGTACTACAAAAAGATACTCCCAATCAAGATCTATCATTATAGATATAGATGAGTCCTTTTGGAGCATCCTGAAGGATTTTTGATGTTCTAGACGAAAATCAAATCACACCCAAAACCATCACCTGATCCTTCCCAACCCCCAAAATCGATCAAGACTTCAAAATAGATACTTGACATGTACTAGAAAAAGATACTCCTAATCAAGATCTATCATTATTGATATAGATGAGTCATTTTGGAGCATCCTGAAGGATTTTTGATGTTCTAGACGAAAATCAAATCACACCCAAAACCATCACCTGATCCTTCCCAACCCCCAAAATCGATCAAGACTTCAAAATAGATACTTGACATGTACTAGAAAAAGATACTCCTAATCAAGATCTATCATTATAGATATAGATGAGTCATTTTGGAGCATCCTGAAGGATTTTTTATGTTCTAGACGAAAATCAAATCACACCCAAAACCATCACCTGATCCTTCCCAACCCCCAAAATCGATCAAGACTTTAAAATAGATACTTGACATGTACTAGAAAAAGATACTCCTAATCAAGATCTATCATTATAGATATAGATGAGTCATTTTGGAGCATCCTGAAGGATTTTTGATGTTCTAGACGAAAATCATATCACACCCAAAACCATCACCTGATCCTTCCCAACCCCCAAAATCGATCAAGACTTCAAAATAGATACTTGACATGTACTAGAAAAAGATACTCCTAATCAAGATCTATCATTATAGATATAGATGAGTCATTTTGGAGCATCCTGAAGGATTTTTGATGTTCTAGACGAAAATCAAATCACACCCAAAACCATCACCTGATCCTTCCCAACCCCCAAAATCGATCAAGACTTCAAAATAGATACTTGACATGTACTAGAAAAAGATACTCCTAATCAAGATCTATCATTATAGATATAGATGAGTCATTTTGGAGCATCCTGAAGGATTTTTGATGTTCTAGACGAAAATCAAATCACACCCAAAACCATCACCTGATCCTTCCCAACCCCCAAAATCGATCAAGACTTCAAAATAGATACTTGACATGTACTAGAAAAAGATACTCCTAATCAAGATCTATCATTATAGATATAGATGAGTCATTTTGGAGCAGCCTGAAGGATTTTTGATGTTCTAGACGAAAATCAAATCACACCCAAAACCATCACCTGATCCTTCCCAACCCCCAAAATCGATCAAGACTTCAAAATAGATACTTGACATGTACTAGAAAAAGATACTCCTAATCAAGATCTATCATTATAGATATAGATGAGTCATTTTGGAGCATCCTGAAGGATTTTTGATGTTCTAGACGAAAATCAAATCACACCCAAAACCATCACCTGATCCTTCCCAACCCCCAAAATCGATCAAGACTTCAAAGTAGATACTTGACATGTACTAGAAAAAGATACTCCTAATCAAGATCTATCATTATAGATATAGATGAGTCATTTTGGAGCATCCTGAAGGATTTTTGATGTTCTAGACGAAAATCAAATCACACCCAAAACCATCACCTGATCCTTCCCAACCCCCAAAATCGATCAAGACTTCATAATAGATACTTGACATGTACTAGAAAAAGATACTCCTAATCAAGATCTATCATTATAGATATAGATGAGTCATTTTGGAGCATCCTGAAGGATTTTTGATGTTCTAGACGAAAATCAAATCACACCCAAAACCATCACCTGATCCTTCCCAACCCCCAAAATCGATCAAGACTTCAAAATAGATACTTGACATGTACTAGAAAAAGATACTCCTAATCAAGATCTATCATTATAGATATAGATGAGTCATTTTGGAGCATCCTGAAGGATTTTTGATGTTCTAGACGAAAATCAAATCACACCCAAAACCATCACCTGATCCTTCCCAACCCCCAAAATCGATCAAGACTTCAAAATAGATACTTGACATGTACTAGAAAAAGATACTCCTAATCAAGATCTATCATTATAGATATAGATGAGTCATTTTGGAGCATCCTGAAGGATTTTTGATGTTCTAGACGAAAATCAAATCACACCCAAAACCATCACCTGATCCTTCCCAACCCCCAAAATCGATCAAGACTTCAAAATAGATACTTGACATGTACTAAAAAAAGATACTCCTAATCAAGATCTATCATTATAGATATAGATGAGTCATTTTGGAGCATCCTGAAGGATTTTTGATGTTCTAGACGAAAATCAAATCACACCCAAAACCATCACCTGATCCTTCCCAACCCCCAAAATCGATCAAGACTTCAAAATAGATACTTGACATGTACTAGAAAAAGATACTCCTAATCAAGATCTATCATTATAGATATAGATGAGTCATTTTGGAGCATCCTGAAGGATTTTTGATGTTCTAGACGAAAATCAAATCACACCCAAAACCATCACCTGATCCTTCCCAACCCCCAAAATCGATCAAGACTTCAAAATAGATACTTGACATGTACTAGAAAAAGATACTCCTAATCAAGATCTATCATTATAGATATAGATGAGTCATTTTGGAGCATCCTGAAGGTTTTTTGATGTTCTAGACGAAAATCAAATCACACCCAAAACCATCACCTGATCCTTCCCAACCCCCAAAATCGATCAAGACTTCAAAATAGATACTTGACATGTACTAGAAAAAGATACTCCTAATCAAGATCTATCATTATAGATATAGATGAGTCATTTTGGAGCATCCTGAAGGATTTTTGATGTTCTAGACGAAAATCAAATCACACCCAAAACCATCACCTGATCCTTCCCAACCCCCAAAATCGATCAAGACTTCAAAATAGATACTTGACATGTACTAGAAAAAGATACTCCTAATCAAGATCTATCATTATAGATATAGATGAGTCGTTTTGGAGCATCCTGAAGGATTTTTGATGTTCTAGACGAAAATCAAATCACACCCAAAACCATCACCTGATCCTTCCCAACCCCCAAAATCGATCAAGACTTCAAAATAGATACTTGACATGTACTAGAAAAAGATACTCCTAATCAAGATCTATCATTATAGATATAGATGAGTCATTTTGGAGCATCCTGAAGGATTTTTGATGTTCTAGACGAAAATCAAATCACACCCAAAACCATCACCTGATCCTTCCCAACCCCCAAAATCGATCAAGACTTCAAAATAGATACTTGACATGTACTAGAAAAAGATACTCCTAATCAAGATCTATCATTATAGATATAGATGAGTCATTTTGGAGCATCCTGAAGGATTTTTGATGTTCTAGACGAAAATCAAATCACACCCAAAACCATCACCTGATCCTTCCCAACCCCCAAAATCGATCAAGACTTCAAAATAGATACTTGACATGTACTAGAAAAAGATACTCCTAATCAAGATCTATCATTATAGATATAGATGAGTCATTTTGGAGCATCCTGAAGGATTTTTGATGTTCTAGACGAAAATCAAATCACACCCAAAACCATCACCTGATCCTTCCCAACCCCCGAAATCGATCAAGACTTCAAAATAGATACTTGACATGTACTAGAAAAAGATACTCCTAATCAAGATCTATCATTATAGATATAGATGAGTCATTTTGGAGCATCCTGAAGGATTTTTGATGTTCTAGACGAAAATCAAATCACACCCAAAACCATCACCTGATCCTTCCCAACCCCCAAAATCGATCAAGACTTCAAAATAGATACTTGACATGTACTAGAAAAAGATACTCCTAATCAAGATCTATCATTATAGATATAGATGAGTCATTTTGGAGCATCCTGAAGGATTTTTGATGTTCTAGACGAAAACCAAATCACACCCAAAACCATCACCTGATCCTTCCCAACCCCCAAAATCGATCAAGACTTCAAAATAGATACTTGACATGTACTAGAAAAAGATACTCCCAATCAAGATCTATCATTATAGATATAGATGAGTCCTTTTGGAGCATCCTGAAGGATTTTTGATGTTCTAGACGAAAATCAAATCACACCCAAAACCATCACCTGATCCTTCCCAACCCCCAAAATCGATCAAGACTTCAAAATAGATACTTGACATGTACTAGAAAAAGATACTCCTAATCAAGATCTATCATTATAGATATAGATGAGTCATTTTGGAGCATCCTGAAGGATTTTTGATGTTCTAGACGAAAATCAAATCACACCCAAAACCATCACCTGATCCTTCCCAACCCCCAAAATCGATCAAGACTTCAAAATAGATACTTGACATGTACTAGAAAAAGATACTCCTAATCAAGATCTATCATTATAGATATAGATGAGTCATTTTGGAGCATCCTGAAGGATTTTTGATGTTCTAGACGAAAATCAAATCACACCCAAAACCATCACCTGATCCTTCCCAACCCCCAAAATCGATCAAGACTTCAAAATAGATACTTGACATGTACTAGAAAAAGATACTCCTAATCAAGATCTATCATTATAGATATAGATGAGTCATTTTGGAGCATCCTGAAGGATTTTTGATGTTCTAGACGAAAATCAAATCACACCCAAAACCATCACCTGATCCTTCCCAACCCCCAAAATCGATCAAGACTTTAAAATAGATACTTGACATGTACTAGAAAAAGATACTCCTAATCAAGATCTATCATTATAGATATAGATGAGTCATTTTGGAGCATCCTGAAGGATTTTTGATGTTCTAGACGAAAATCAAATCACACCCAAAACCATCACCTAAACCTTCCCAACCCCCAAAATCGATCAAGACTTCAAAATAGATACTTGACATGTACTAGAAAAAGATACTCCTAATCAAGATCTATCATTATAGATATAGATGAGTCATTTTGGAGCATCCTGAAGGATTTTTGATGTTCTAGACGAAAATCAAATCACACCCAAAACCATCACCTGATCCTTCCCAACCCCCAAAATCGATCAAGACTTCAAAATAGATACTTGACATGTACTAGAAAAAGATACTCCTAATCAAGATCTATCATTATAGATATAGATGAGTCATTTTGGAGCATCCTGAAGGATTTTTGATGTTCTAGACGAAAATCAAATCACACCCAAAACCATCACCTGATCCTTCCCAACCCCCAAAATCGATCAAGACTTCAAAATAGATACTTGACATGTACTAGAAAAAGATACTCCTAATCAAGATCTATCATTATAGATATAGATGAGTCATTTTGGAGCATCCTGAAGGATTTTTGATGTTCTAGACGAAAATCAAATCACACCCAAAACCATCACCTGATCCTTCCCAACCCCCAAAATCGATCAAGACTTCAAAATAGATACTTGACATGTACTAGAAAAAGATACTCCTAATCAAGATCTATCATTATAGATATAGATGAGTCATTTTGGAGCATCCTGAAGGATTTTTGATGTTCTAGACGAAAATCAAATCACACCCAAAACCATCACCTGATCCTTCCCAACCCCCAAAATCGATCAAGACTTCATAATAGATACTTGACATGTACTAGAAAAAGATACTCCTAATCAAGATCTATCATTATAGATATAGATGAGTCATTTTGGAGCATCCTGAAGGATTTTTGATGTTCTAGACGAAAATCAAATCACACCCAAAACCATCACCTGATCCTTCCCAACCCCCAAAATCGATCAAGACTTCAAAATAGATACTTGACATGTACTAGAAAAAGATACTCCTAATCAAGATCTATCATTATAGATATAGATGAGTCATTTTGGAGCATCCTGAAGGATTTTTGATGTTCTAGACGAAAATCAAATCACACCCAAAACCATCACCTGATCCTTCCCAACCCCCGAAATCGATCAAGACTTCAAAATAGATACTTGACATGTACTAGAAAAAGATACTCCTAATCAAGATCTATCATTATAGATATAGATGAGTCATTTTGGAGCATCCTGAAGGATTTTTGATGTTCTAGACGAAAATCAAATCACACCCAAAACCATCACCTGATCCTTCCCAACCCCCAAAATCGATCAAGACTTCAAAATAGATACTTGACATGTACTAGAAAAAGATACTCCTAATCAAGATCTATCATTATAGATATAGATGAGTCATTTTGGAGCATCCTGAAGGATTTTTGATGTTCTAGACGAAAATCAAATCACACCCAAAACCATCACCTGATCCTTCCCAACCCCCAAAATCGATCAAGACTTCAAAATAGATACTTGACATGTACTAGAAAAAGATACTCCTAATCAAGATCTATCATTATAGATATAGATGAGTCATTTTGGAGCATCCTGAAGGATTTTTGATGTTCTAGACGAAAATCAAATCACACCCAAAACCATCACCTGATCCTTCCCAACCCCCAAAATCGATCAAGACTTCAAAATAGATACTTGACATGTACTAGAAAAAGATACTCCTAATCAAGATCTATCATTATAGATATAGATGAGTCATTTTGGAGCATCCTGAAGGATTTTTGATGTTCTAGACGAAAATCAAATCACACCCAAAACCATCACCTGATCCTTCCCAACCCCCAAAATCGATCAAGACTTCAAAATAGATACTTGACATGTACTAGAAAAAGATACTCCTAATCAAGATCTATCATTATAGATATAGATGAGTCATTTTGGAGCATCCTGAAGGATTTTTGATGTTCTAGACGAAAATCAAATCACACCCAAAACCATCACCTGATCCTTCCCAACCCCCAAAATCGATCAAGACTTCAAAATAGATATTTGACATGTACTAGAAAAAGATACTCCTAATCAAGATCTATCATTATAGATATAGATGAGTCATTTTGGAGCATCCTGAAGGATTTTTGATGTTCTAGACGAAAATCAAATCACACCCAAAACCATCACCTGATCCTTCCCAACCCCCAAAATCGATCAAGACTTCAAAATAGATACTTGACATGTACTAGAAAAAGATACTCCTAATCAAGATCTATCATTATAGATATAGATGAGTCATTTTGGAGCATCCTGAAGGATTTTTGATGTTCTAGACGAAAATCAAATCACACCCAAAACCATCACCTGATCCTTCCCAACCCCCAAAATCGATCAAGACTTCAAAAAAGATACTTGACATGTACTAGAAAAAGATACTCCTAATCAAGATCTATCATTATAGATATAGATGAGTCATTTTGGAGCATCCTGAAGGATTTTTGATGTTCTAGACGAAAATCAAATCACACCCAAAACCATCACCTGATCCTTCCCAACCCCCAAAATCGATCAAGACTTCAAAATAGATACTTGACATGTACTAGAAAAAGATACTCCTAATCAAGATCTATCATTATAGATATAGATGAGTCATTTTGGAGCATCCTGAAGGATTTTTGATGTTCTAGACGAAAATCAAATCACACCCAAAACCATCACCTGATCCTTCCCAACCCCCAAAATCGATCAAGACTTCAAAATAGATACTTGACATGTACTAGAAAAAGATACTCCTAATCAAGATCTATCATTATAGATATAGATGAGTCATTTTGGAGCATCCTGAAGGATTTTTGATGTTCTAGACGAAAATCAAATCACACCCAAAACCATCACCTGATCCTTCCCAACCCCCAAAATCGATCAAGACTTCAAAATAGATACTTGACATGTAGTAGAAAAAGATACTCCTAATCAAGATCTATCATTATAGATATAGATGAGTCATTTTGGAGCATCCTGAAGGATTTTTGATGTTCTAGACGAAAATCAAATCACACCCAAAACCATCAACTGATCCTTCCCAACCCCCAAAATCGATCAAGACTTCAAAATAGATACTTGACATGTACTAGAAAAAGATACTCCTAATCAAGATCTATCATTATAGATATAGATGAGTCATTTTGGAGCATCCTGAAGGATTTTTGATGTTCTAGACGAAAATCAAATCACACCCAAAACCATCACCTGATCCTTCCCAACCCCCAAAATCGATCAAGACTTCAAAATAGATACTTGACATGTACTAGAAAAAGATACTCCTAATCAAGTTCTATCATTATAGATATAGATGAGTCATTTTGGAGCATCCTGAAGGATTTTTGATGTTCTAGACGAAAATCAAATCACACCCAAAACCATCACCTGATCCTTCCCAACCCCCAAAATCGATCAAGACTTCAAAATAGATACTTGACATGTACTAGAAAAAGATACTCCTAATCAAGATCTATCATTATAGATATAGATGAGTCATTTTGGAGCATCCTGAAGGATTTTTGATGTTCTAGACGAAAATCAAATCACACCCAAAACCATCACCTGATCCTTCCCAACCCCCAAAATCGATCAAGACTTCAAAATAGATACTTGACATGTACTAGAAAAAGATACTCCTAATCAAGATCTATCATTATAGATATAGATGAGTCATTTTGGAGCATCCTGAAGGATTTTTGATGTTCTAGACGAAAATCAAATCACACCCAAAACCATCACCTGATCCTTCCCAACCCCCAAGATCGATCAAGACTTCAAAATAGATACTTGACATGTACTAGAAAAAGATACTCCTAATCAAGATCTATCATTATAGATATAGATGAGTCATTTTGGAGCATCCTGAAGGATTTTTGATGTTCTAGACGAAAATCAAATCACACCCAAAACCATCACCTGATCCTTCCCAACCCCCAAAATCGATCAAGACTTCAAAATAGATACTTGACATGTACTAGAAAAAGATACTCCTAATCAAGATCTATCATTAGAGATATAAATGAGTCATTTTGGAGCATCCTGAAGGATTTTTGATGTTCTAGACGAAAATCAAATCACACCCAAAACCATCACCTGATCCTTCCCAACCCCCAAAATCGATCAAGACTTCAAAATAGATACTTGACATGTACTAGAAAAAGATACTCCTAATCAAGATCTATCATTATAGATATAGATGAGTCATTTTGGAGCATCCTGAAGGATTTTTGATGTTCTAGACGAAAATCAAATCACACCCAAAACCATCACCTGATCCTTCCCAACCCCCAAAATCGATCAAGACTTCAAAATAGATACTTGACATGTACTAGAAAAAGATACTCCTAATCAAGATCTATCATTATAGATATAGATGAGTCATTTTGGAGCATCCTGAAGGATTTTTGATGTTCTAGACGAAAATCAAATCACACCCAAAACCATCACCTGATCCTTCCCAACCCCCAAAATCGATCAAGACTTCAAAATAGATACTTGACATGTACTAGAAAAAGATACTCCTAATCAAGATCTATCATTATAGATATAGATGAGTCATTTTGGAGCATCCTGAAGGATTTTTGATGTTCTAGACGAAAATCAAATCACACCCAAAACCATCACCTGATCCTTCCCAACCCCCAAAATCGATCAAGACTTCAAAATAGATACTTGACATGTACTAGAAAAAGATACTCCTAATCAAGATCTATCATTATAGATATAGATGAGTCATTTTGGAGCATCCTGAAGGATTTTTGATGTTCTAGACGAAAATCAAATCACACCCAAAACCATCACCTGATCCTTCCCAACCCCCAAAATCGATCAAGACTTCAAAATAGATACTTGACATGTACTAGAAAAAGATACTCCTAATCAAGATCTATCATTATAGTTATAGATGAGTCATTTTGGAGCATCGTGAAGGGTTTTTGATGTTCTAGACGAAAATCAAATCACACCCAAAACCATCACCTGATCCTTCCCAACCCCCAAAATCGATCAAGACTTCAAAATAGATACTTGACATGTACTAGAAAAAGATACTCCTAATCAAGATCTATCATTATAGATATAGATGAGTCATTTTGGAGCATCCTGAAGGATTTTTGATGTTCTAGACGAAAATCAAATCACACCCAAAACCATCACCTGATCCTTCCCAACCCCCAAAATCGATCAAGACTTCAAAATAGATACTTGACATGTACTTGAAAAAGATACTCCTAATCAAGATCTATCATTATAGATATAGATGAGTCATTTTGGAGCATCCTGAAGGATTTTTGATGTTCTAGACGAAAATCAAATCACACCCAAAACCATCACCTGATCCTTCCCAACCCCCAAAATCGATCAAGACTTCAAAATAGATACTTGACATGTACTAGAAAAAGATACTCCTAATCAAGATCTATCATTATAGATATAGATGAGTCATTTTGGAGCATCCTGAAGGATTTTTGATGTTCTAGACGAAAATCAAATCACACCCAAAACCATCACCTGATCCTTCCCAACCCCCAAAATCGATCAAGACTTCAAAATAGATACTTGACATGTACTAGAAAAAGATACTCCTAATCAAGATCTATCATTATAGATATAGATGAGTCATTTTGGAGCATCCTGAAGGATTTTTGATGTTCTAGACGAAAATCAAATAACACCCAAAACCATCACCTGATCCTTCCCAACCCCCAAAATCGATCAAGACTTCAAAATAGATACTTGACATGTACTAGAAAAAGATACTCCTAATCAAGATCTATCATTATAGATATAGATGAGTCATTTTGGAGCATCCTGAAGGATTTTTGATGTTCTAGACGAAAATCAAATCACACCCAAAACCATCACCTGATCCTTCCCAACCCCAAAATCGATCAAGACTTCAAAATAGATACTTGACATGTACTAGAAAAAGATACTCCTAATCAAGATCTATCATTATAGATATAGATGAGTCATTTTGGAGCATCCTGAAGGATTTTTGATGTTCTAGACGAAAATCAAATCACACCCAAAACCATCACCTGATCCTTCCCAACCCCCAAAATCGATCAAGACTTCAAAATAGATACTTGACATGTACTAGAAAAAGATACTCCTAATCAAGATCTATCATTATAGATATAGATGAGTCATTTTGGAGCATCCTGAAGGATTTTTGATGTTCTAGACGAAAATCAAATCACACCCAAAACCATCACCTGATCCTTCCCAACCCCCAAAATCGATCAAGACTTCAAAATAGATACTTGACATGTACTAGAAAAAGATACTCCTAATCAAGATCTATCATTATAGATATAGATGAGTCATTTTGGAGCATCCTGAAGGATTTTTGATGTTCTAGACGAAAATCAAATCACACCCAAAACCATCACCTGATCCTTCCCAACCCCCAAAATCGATCAAGACTTCAAAATAGATACTTGACATGTACTAGAAAAAGATACTCCTAATCAAGATCTATCATTATAGATATAGATGAGTCATTTTGGAGCATCCTGAAGGATTTTTGATGTTCTAGACGAAAATCAAATCACACCCAAAACCATCACCTGATCCTTCCCAACCCCCAAAATCGATCAAGACTTCAAAATAGATACTTGACATGTACTAGAAAAAGATACTCCTAATCAAGATCTATCATTAGATATAGATGAGTCATTTTGGAGCATCCTGAAGGATTTTTGATGTTCTAGATGAAAATCAAATCACACCCAAAACCATCACCTGATCCTTCCCCAACCCCCAAAATCGATCAAGACTTCAAAATAGATACTTGACATGTACTAGAAAAAGATACTCCTAATCAAGATCTATCATTATAGATATAGATGAGTCATTTTGGAGCATCCTGAAGGATTTTTGATGTTCTAGACGAAAATCAAATCACACCCAAAACCATCACCTGATCCTTCCCAACCCCCAAAATCGATCAAGACTTCAAAATAGATACTTGACATGTACTAGAAAAAGATACTCCTAATCAAGATCTATCATTATAGATATAGATGAGTCATTTTGGAGCATCCTGAAGGATTTTTGATGTTCTAGACGAAAATCAAATCACACCCAAAACCATCACCTGATCCTTCCCAACCCCCAAAATCGATCAAGAATTCAAAATAGATACTTGACATGTACTAGAAAAAGATACTGCTAATCAAGATCTATCATTATAGATATAGATGAGTCATTTTGGAGCATCCTGAAGGATTTTTGATGTTCTAGACGAAAATCAAATCACACCCAAAACCATCACCTGATCCTTCCCAACCCCCAAAATCGATCAAGACTTCAAAATAGATACTTGACATGTACAAGAAAAAGATACTCCTAATCAAGATCTATCATTATAGATATAGATGAGTCATTTTGGAGCATCCTGAAGGATTTTTGATGTTCTAGACGAAAATCAAATCACACCCAAAACCATCACCTGATCCTTCCCAACCCCCAAAATCGATCAAGACTTCAAAATAGATACTTGACATGTACTAGAAAAAGATACTCCTAATCAAGATCTATCATTATAGATATAGATGAGTCATTTTGGAGCATCCTGAAGGATTTTTGATGTTCTAGACGAAAATCAAATCACACCCAAAACCATCACCTGATCCTTCCCAACCCCCAAAATCGATCAAGACTTCAAAATAGATACTTGACATGTACTAGAAAAAGATACTCCTAATCAAGATCTATCATTATAGATATAGATGAGTCATTTTGGAACATCCTGAAGGATTTTTGATGTTCTAGACGAAAATCAAATCACACCCAAAACCATCACCCGATCCTTCCCAACCCCCAAAATCGATCAAGACTTCAAAATAGATACTTGACATGTACTAGAAAAAGATACTCCTAATCAAGATCTATCATTATAGATATAGATGAGTCATTTTGGAGCATCCTGAAGGATTTTTTATGTTCTAGACGAAAATCAAATCACACCCAAAACCATCACCTGATCCTTCCCAACCCCCAAAATCGATCAAGACTTCAAAATAGATACTTGACATGTACTAGAAAAAGATACTCCTAATCAAGATCTATCATTATAGATATAGATGAGTCATTTTGGAGCATCCTAAAGGATTTTTGATGTTCTAGACGAAAATCAAATCACACCCAAAACCATCACCTGATCCTTCCCAACCCCCAAAAATCGATCAAGACTTCAAAATAGATACTTGACATGTACTAGAAAAAGATACTCCTAATCAAGATCTATCATTATAGATATAGATGAGTCATTTTGGAGCATCCTGAAGGATTTTTGATGTTCTAGACGAAAATCAAATCACACCCAAAACCATCACCTGATCCTTCCCAACCCCCAAAATCGATCAAGACTTCAAAATAGATACTTGACATGTACTAGAAAAAGATACTCCTAATCAAGATCTATCATTATAGATATAGATGAGTCATTTTGGAGCATCCTGAAGGATTTTTGATGTTCTAGACGAAAATCAAATCACACCCAAAACCATCACCTGATCCTTCCCAACCCCCAAAATCGATCAAGACTTCAAAATAGATACTTGACACGTACTAGAAAAAGATACTCCTAATCAAGATCTATCATTATAGATATAGATGAGTCATTTTGGAGCATCCTGAAGGATTTTTGATGTTCTAGACGAAAATCAAATCACACCCAAAACCATCACCTGATCCTTCCCAACCCCCAAAATCGATCAAGACTTCAAAATAGATACTTGACATGTACTAGAAAAAGATACTCCTAATCAAGATCTATCATTATAGATATAGATGAGTCATTTTGGAGCATCCTGAAGAATTTTTGATGTTCTAGACGAAAATCAAATCACACCCAAAACCATCACCTGATCCTTCCCAACCCCCAAAATCGATCAAGACTTCAAAATAGATACTTGATATGTACTAGAAAAAGATACTCCTAATCAAGATCTATCATTATAGATATAGATGAGTCATTTTGGAGCATCCTGAAGGATTTTTGATGTTCTAGACGAAAATCAAATCACACCCAAAACCATCACCTGATCCTTCCCAACCCCCAAAATCGATCAAGACTTCAAAATAGATACTTGACATGTACTAGAAAAAGATACTCCTAATCAAGATCTATCATTATAGATATAGATGAGTCATTTTGGAGCATCCTGAAGGATTTTTGATGTTCTAGACGAAAATCAAATCACACCCAAAACCATCACCTGATCCTTCCCAACCCCCAAAATCGATCAAGACTTCAAAATAGATACTTGACATGTACTAGAAAAAGATACTCCTAATCAAGATCTATCATTATAGATATAGATGAGTCATTTGGAGCATCCTGAAGGATTTTTGATGTTCTAGACGAAAATCAAATCACACCCAAAACCATCACCTGATCCTTCCCAACCCCCAAAATCGATCAAGACTTCAAAATAGATACTTGACATGTACTAGAAAAAGATACTCCTAATCAAGATCTATCATTATAGATATAGATGAGTCATTTTGGAGCATCCTGAAGGATTTTTGATGTTCTAGACGAAAATCAAATCACACCCAAAACCATCACCTGATCCTTCCCAACCCCCAAAATCGATCAAGACTTCAAAATAGATACTTGACATGTACTAGAAAAAGATACTCCTAATCAAGATCTATCATTATAGATATAGATGAGTCATTTTGGAGCATCCTGAAGGATTTTTGATGTTCTAGACGAAAATCAAATCACACCCAAAACCATCACCTGATCCTTCCCAACCCCCAAAATCGATCAAGACTTCAAAATAGATACTTGACATGTACTAGAAAAAGATACTCCTAATCAAGATCTATCATTATAGATATAGATGAGTCATTTTGGAGCATCCTGAAGGATTTTTGATGTTCTAGACGAAAATCAAATCACACCCAAAACCATCACCTGATCCTTCCCAACCCCCAAAATCGATCAAGACTTCAAAATAGATACTTGACATGTAGGTACTAGAAAAAGATACTCCTAATCAAGATCTATCATTATAGATATAGATGAGTCATTTTGAAGCATCCTGAAGGATTTTTGATGTTCTAGACGAAAATCAAATCACACCCAAAACCATCACCTGATCCTTCCCAACCCCCAAAATCGATCAAGACTTCAAAATAGATACTTGACATGTACTAGAAAAAGATACTCCTAATCAAGATCTATCATTATAGATATAGATGAGTCATTTTGGAGCATCCTGAAGGATTTTTGATGTTCTAGACGAAAATCAAATCACACCCAAAACCATCACCTGATCCTTCCCAACCCCCAAAATCGATCAAGACTTCAAAATAGATACTTGACATGTACTAGAAAAAGATACTCCTAATCAAGATCTATCATTATAGATATAGATGAGTCATTTTGGAGCATCCTGAAGGATTTTTGATGTTCTAGACGAAAATCAAATCACACCCAAAACCATCACCTGATCCTTCCCAACCCCCAAAATCGATCAAGACTTCAAAATAGATACTTGACATGTACTAGAAAAAGATACTCCTAATCAAGATCTATCATTATAGATATAGATGAGTCATTTTGGAGCATCCTGAAGGATTTTTGATGTTCTAGACGAAAATCAAATCACACCCAAAACCATCACCTGATCTAGTACTTGACATGTACTAGAAAAAGATACTCCTAATCAAGATCTATCATTATAGATATAGATGAGTCATTTTGGAGCATCCTGAAGGATTTTTTATGTTCTAGACGAAAATCAAATCACACCCAAAACCATCACCTGATCCTTCCCAACCCCCAAAATCGATCAAGACTTCAAAATAGATACTTGACATGTACTAGAAAAAGATACTCCTAATCAAGATCTATCATTATAGATATAGATGAGTCATTTTGGAGCATCCTGAAGGATTTTTGATGTTCTAGACGAAAATCAAATCACACCCAAAACCATCACCTGATCCTTCCCAACCCCCAAAATCGATCAAGACTTCAAAATAGATACTTGACATGTACTAGAAAAAGATACTCCTAATCAAGATCTATCATTATAGATATAGATGAGTCATTTTGGAGCATCCTGAAGGATTTTTGATGTTCTAGACGAAAATCAAATCACACCCAAAACCATCACCTGATCCTTCCCAACCCCCAAAATCGATCAAGACTTCAAAATAGATACTTGACATGTACTAGAAAAAGATACTCCTAATCAAGATCTATCATTATAGATATAGATGAGTCATTTTGGAGCATCCTGAAGGATTTTTGATGTTCTAGACGAAAATCAAATCACACCCAAAACCATCACCTGATCCTTCCCAACCCCCAAAATCGATCAAGACTTCAAAACAGATACTTGACATGTACTAGAAAAAGATACTCCTAATCAAGATCTATCATTATAGATATAGATGAGTCATTTTGGAGCATCCTGAAGGATTTTTGATGTTCTAGACGAAAATCAAATCACACCCAAAACCATCACCTGATCCTTCCCAACCCCCAAAATCGATCAAGACTTCAAAATAGATACTTGACATGTACTAGAAAAAGATACTCCTAATCAAGATCTATCATTATAGATATAGATGAGTCATTTTGGAGCATCCAGAAGGATTTTTGATGTTCTAGACGACAATCAAATCACACCCAAAACCATCACCTGATCCTTCCCAACCCCCAAAATCGATCAAGACTTCAAAATAGATACTTGACATGTACTAGAAAAAGATACTCCTAATCAAGATCTATCATTATAGATATAGATGAGTCATTTTGGAGCATCCTGAAGCATTTTTGATGTTCTAGACGAAAATCAAATCACACCCAAAACCATCACCTGATCCTTCCCAACCCCCAAAATCGATCAAGACTTCAAAATAGATACTTGACATGTACTAGAAAAAGATACTCCTAATCAAGATCTATCATTATAGATATAGATGAGTCATTTTGGAGCATCCTGAAGGATTTTTGATGTTCTAGACGAAAATCAAATCACACCCAAAACCATCACCTGATCCTTCCCAACCCCCAAAATCGATCAAGACTTCAAAATAGATACTTGACATGTACTAGAAAAAGATACTCCTAATCAAGATCTATCATTATAGATATAGATGAGTCATTTTGGAGCATCCTGAAGGATTTTTGATGTTCTAGACGAAAATCAAATCACACCCAAAACCATCACCTGATCCTTCCCAACCCCCAAAATCGATCAAGACTTCAAAATAGATACTTGAAATGTACTAGAAAAAGATACTCTTAATCAAGATCAATCATTATAGATATAGATGAGTCATTTTGGAGCATCCTGAAGGATTTTTGATGTTCTAGACGAAAATCAAATCACACCCAAAACCATCACCTGATCCTTCCCAACCCCCAAAATCGATCAAGACTTCAAAATAGATACTTGACATGTACTAGAAAAAGATACTCCTAATCAAGATCTATCATTATAGATATAGATGAGTCATTTTGGAGCATCCTGAAGGATTTTTGATGTTCTAGACGAAAATCAAATCACACCCAAAACCATCACCTGATCCTTCCCAACCCCCAAAATCGATCAAGACTTCAAAATAGATACTTGACATGTACTAGAAAAAGATACTCCTAATCAAGATCTATCATTATAGATATAGATGAGTCATTTTGGAGCATCCTGAAGGATTTTTGATGTTCTAGACGAAAATCAAATCACACCCAAAACCATCACCTGATCCTTCCCAACCCCCAAAATCGATCAAGACTTCAAAATAGATACTTGACATGTACTAGAAAAAGATACTCCTAATCAAGATCTATCATTATAGATATAGATGAGTCATTTTGGAGCATCCTGAAGGATTTTTGATGTTCTAGACGAAAATCAAATCACACCCAAAACCATCACCTGATCCTTCCCAACCCCCAAAATCGATCAAGACTTCAAAATAGATACTTGACATGTACTAGAAAAAGATACTCCTAATCAAGATCTATCATTATAGATATAGATGAGTCATTTTGGAGCATCCTGAAGGATTTTTGATGTTCTAGACGAAAATCAAATCACACCCAAAACCATCACCTGATCCTTCCCAACCCCCAAAATCGATCAAGACTTCAAAATAGATACTTGACATGTACTAGAAAAAGATACTCCTAATCAAGATCTATCATTATAGATATAGATGAGTCATTTTGGAGCATCCTGAAGGATTTTTGATGTTCTAGACGAAAATCAAATCACACCCAAAACCATCACCTGATCCTTCCCAACCCCCAAAATCGATCAAGACTTCAAAATAGATACTTGACATGTACTAGAAAAAGATACTCCTAATCAAGATCTATCATTATAGATATAGATGAGTCATTTTGGAGCATCCTGAAGGATTTTTGATGTTCTAGACGAAAATCAAATCACACCCAAAACCATCACCTGATCCTTCCCAACCCCCAAAATCGATCAAGACTTCAAAATAGATACTTGAAATGTACTAGAAAAAGATACTCTTAATCAAGATCTATCATTATAGATATAGATGAGTCATTTTGGAGCATCCTGAAGGATTTTTGATGTTCTAGACGAAAATCAAATCACACCCAAAACCATCACCTGATCCTTCCCAACCCCCAAAATCGATCAAGACTTCAAAATAGATACTTGACATGTACTAGAAAAAGATACTCCTAATCAAGATCTATCATTATAGATATAGATGAGTCATTTTGGAGCATCCTGAAGGATTTTTGATGTTCTAGACGAAAATCAAATCACACCCAAAACCATCACCTGATCCTTCCCAACCCCCAAAATCGATCAAGACTTCAAAATAGATACTTGACATGTACTAGAAAAAGATACTCCTAATCAAGATCTATCATTATAGATATAGATGAGTCATTTTGGAGCATCCTGAAGGATTTTTGATGTTCTAGACGAAAATCAAATCACACCCAAAACCATCACCTGATCCTTCCCAACCCCCAAAATCGATCAAGACTTCAAAATAGATACTTGACATGTACTAGAAAAAGATACTCCTAATCAAGATCTATCATTATAGATATAGATGAGTCATTTTGGAGCATCCTGAAGGATTTTTGATGTTCTAGACGAAAATCAAATCACACCCAAAACCATCACCTGATCCTTCCCAACCCCCAAAATCGATCAAGACTTCAAAATAGGTACTTGACATGTACTAGAAAAAGATACTCCTAATCAAGATCTATCATTATAGATATAGATGAGTCATTTTGGAGCATCCTGAAGGATTTTTGATGTTCTAGACGAAAATCAATTCACACCCAAAACCATCACCTGATCCTTCCCAACCCCCAAAATCGATCAAGACTTCAAAATAGATACTTGACATGTACTAGAAAAAGATACTCCTAATCAAGATCTATCATTATAGATATAGATGAGTCATTTTGGAGCATCCTGAAGGATTTTTGATGTTCTAGACGAAAATCAAATCACACCCAAAACCATCACCTGATCCTTCCCAACCCCCAAAATCGATCAAGACTTCAAAATAGATACTTGACATGTACTAGAAAAAGATACTCCTAATCAAGATCTATCATTATAGATATAGATGAGTCATTTTGGAGCATCCTGAAGGATTTTTGATGTTCTAGACGAAAATCAAATCACACCCAAAACCATCACCTGATCCTTCCCAACCTCCAAAATCGATCAAGACTTCAAAATAGATACTTGACATGTACTAGAAAAAGATACTCCTAATCAAGATCTATCATTATAGATATAGATGAGTCATTTTGGAGCATCCTGAAGGATTTTTGATGTTCTAGACGAAAATCAAATCACACCCAAAACCATCACCTGATCCTTCCCAACCCCCAAAATCGATCAAGACTTCAAAATAGATACTTGACATTTACTAGAAAAAGATACTCCTAATCAAGATCTATCATTATAGATATAGATGAGTCATTTTGGAGCATCCTGAAGGATTTTTGATGTTCTAGACAAAAATCAAATCACACCCAAAACCATCACCTGATCCTTCCCAACCCCCAAAATCGATCAAGACTTCAAAATAGATACTTGACATGTACTAGAAAAAGATACTCCTAATCAAGATCTATCATTATAGATATAGATGAGTCATTTTGGAGCATCCTGAAGGATTTTTGATGTTCTAGACGAAAATCAAATCACACCCAAAACCATCACCTGATCCTTCCCAACCCCCAAAATCGATCAAGACTTCAAAATAGATACTTGACATGTACTAGAAAAAGATACTCCTAATCAAGATCTATCATTATAGATATAGATGAGTCATTTTGGAGCATCCTGAAGGATTTTTGATGTTCTAGACGAAAATCAAATCACACCCAAAACCATCACCTGATCCTTCCCAACCCCCAAAATCGATCAAGACTTCAAAATAGATACTTGACATGTACTAGAAAAAGATACTCCTAATCAAGATCTATCATTATAGATATAGATGAGTCATTTTGGAGCATCCTGAAGGATTTTTGATGTTCTAGACGAAAATCAAATCACACCCAAAACCATCACCTGATCCTTCCCAACCCCCAAAATCGATCAAGACTTCAAAATAGATACTTGACATGTACTAGAAAAAGATACTCCTAATCAAGATCTATCATTATAGATATAGATGAGTCATTTTGGAGCATCCTGAAGGATTTTTGATGTTCTAGACGAAAATCAAATCACACCCAAAACCATCACCTGATCCTTCCCAACCCCCAAAATCGATCAAGACTTTAAAATAGATACTTGACATGTACTAGAAAAAGATACTCCTAATCAAGATCTATCTTATAGATATAGATGAGTTATTTTGGAGAATCCTGAAGGATTTTTGATGTTCTAGACGAAAATCAAATCACACCCAAAACCATCACCTGATCCTTCCCAACCCCCAAAATCGATCAAGACTTCAAAATAGATACTTGACATGTACTAGAAAAAGATACTCCTAATCAAGATCTATCATTATAGATATAGATGAGTCATTTTGGAGCATCCTGAAGGATTTTTGATGTTCTAGACGAAAATCAAATCACACCCAAAACCATCACCTGATCCTTCCCAACCCCCAAAATCGATCAAGACTTCAAAATAGATACTTGACATGTACTAGAAAAAGATACTCCTAATCAAGATCTATCATTATAGATATAGATGAGTCATTTTGGAGCATCCTGAAGGATTTTTGATGTTCTAGACGAAAATCAAATCACACCCAAAACCATCACCTGATCCTTCCCAACCCCCAAAATCGATCAAGACTTCAAAATAGATACTTGACATGTACTAGAAAAAGATACTCCTAATCAAGATCTATCATTATAGATATAGATGAGTCATTTTGGAGCATCCTGAAGGATTTTTGATGTTCTAGACGAAAATCAAATCACACCCAAAACCATCACCTGATCCTTCCCAACCCCCAAAATCGATCAAGACTTCAAAATAGATACTTGACATGTACTAGAAAAAGATACTCCTAATCAAGATCTATCATTATAGATATAGATGAGTCATTTTGGAGCATCCTGAAGGATTTTTGATGTTCTAGACGAAAATCAAATCACACCCAAAACCATCACCTGATCCTTCCCAACCCCCAAAATTGATCAAGACTTCAAAATAGATACTTGACATGTACTAGAAAAAGATACTCCTAATCAAGATCTATCATTATAGATATAGATGAGTCATTTTGGAGCATCCTGAAGCATTTTTGATGTTCTAGACGAAAATCAAATCACACCCAAAACCATCACCTGATCCTTCCCAACCCCCAAAATCGATCAAGACTTCAAAATAGATACTTGACATGTACTAGAAAAAGATACTCCTAATCAAGATCTATCATTATAGATATAGATGAGTCATTTTGGAGCATCCTGAAGGATTTTTGATGTTCTAGACGAAAATCAAATCACACCCAAAACCATCACCTGATCCTTCCCAACCCCCAAAATCGATCAAGACTTCAAAATAGATACTTGACATGTACTAGAAAAAGATACTCCTAATCAAGATCTATCATTATAGATATAGATGAGTCATTTTGGAGCATCCTGAAGGATTTTTGATGTTCTAGACGAAAATCAAATCACACCCAAAACCATCACCTGATCCTTCCCAACCCCCAAAATCGATCAAGACTTCAAAATAGATACTTGACATGTACTAGAAAAAGATACTCCTAATCAAGATCTATCATTATAGATATAGATGAGTCATTTTGGAGCATCCTGAAGGATTTTTGATGTTCTAGACGAAAATCAAATCACACCCAAAACCATCACCTGATCCTTCCCAACCCCCAAAATCGATCAAGACTTCAAAATAGATACTTGACATGTACTAGAAAAAGATACTTCTAATCAAGATCTATCATTATAGATATAGATGAGTCATTTTGGAGCATCCTGAAGGATTTTTGATGTTCTAGACGAAAATCAAATCACACCCAAAACCATCACCTGATCCTTCCCAACCCCCAAAATCGATCAAGACTTCAAAATAGATACTTGACATGTACTAGAAAAAGATACTCCTAATCAAGATCTATCATTATAGATATAGATGAGTCATTTTGGAGCATCCTGAAGGATTTTTGATGTTCTAGACGAAAATCAAATCACACCCAAAACCATCACCTGATCCTTCCCAACCCCCAAAATCGATCAAGACTTCAAAATAGATACTTGACATGTACTAGAAAAAGATACTCCTAATCAAGATCTATCATTATAGATATAGATGAGTCATTTTGGAGCATCCTGAAGGATTTTTGATGTTCTAGACGAAAATCAAATCACAACCAAAACCATCACCTGATCCTTCCCAACCCCCAAAATCGATCAAGACTTCAAAAAAGATACTTGACATGTACTAGAAAAAGATACTCCTAATCAAGATCTATCATTATAGATATAGATGAGTCATTTTGGAGCATCCTGAAGGATTTTTGATGTTCTAGACGAAAATCAAATCACACCCAAAACCATCACCTGATCCTTCCCAACCCCCAAAATCGATCAAGACTTCAAAATAGATACTTGACATGTACTAGAAAAAGATACTCCTAATCAAGATCTATCATTATAGATATAGATGAGTCATTTTGGAGCATCCTGAAGGATTTTTGATGTTCTAGACGAAAATCAAATCACACCCAAAACCATCACCTGATCCTTCCCAACCCCCAAAATCGATCAAGACTTCAAAATAGATACTTGACATGTACTAGAAAAAGATACTCCTAATCAAGATCTATCATTATAGATATAGATGAGTCATTTTGGAGCATCCTGAAGGATTTTTGATGTTCTAGACGAAAATCAAATCACACCCAAAACCATCACCTGATCCTTCCCAACCCCCAAAATCGATCAAGACTTCAAAATAGATACTTGACATGTACTAGAAAAAGATACTCCTAATCAAGATCTATCATTATAGATATAGATGAGTCATTTTGGAGCATCCTGAAGGATTTTTGATGTTCTAGACGAAAATCAAATCACACCCAAAACCATCACCTGATCCTTCCCAACCCCCAAAATCGATCAAGACTTCAAAATAGATACTTGACATGTACTAGAAAAAGATACTCCTAATCAAGATCTATCATTATAGATATAGATGAGTCATTTTGGAGCATCCTGAAGGATTTTTGATGTTCTAGACGAAAATCAAATCACACCCAAAACCATCACCTGATCCTTCCCAACCCCCAAAATCGATCAAGACTTCAAAATAGATACTTGACATGTACTAGAAAAAGATACTCCTAATCAAGATCTATCATTATAGATATAGATGAGTCATTTTGGAGCATCCTGAAGGATTTTTGATGTTCTAGACGAAAATCAAATCACACCCAAAACCATCACCTGATCCTTCCCAACCCCCAAAATCGATCAAGACTTCAAAATAGATACTTGACATGTACTAGAAAAAGATACTCCTAATCAAGATCTATCATTATAGATATAGATGAGTCATTTTGGAGCATCCTGAAGGATTTTTGATGTTCTAGACGAAAATCAAATCACACCCAAAACCATCACCTGATCCTTCCCAACCCCCAAAATCGATCAAGACTTCAAAATAGATACTTGACATGTACTAGAAAAAGATACTCCTAATCAAGATCTATCATTATAGATATAGATGAGTCATTTTGGAGCATCCTGAAGGATTTTTGATGTTCTAGACGAAAATCAAATCACACCCAAAACCATCACCTGATCCTTCCCAACCCCCAAAATCGATCAAGACTTCAAAATAGATACTTGACATGTACTAGAAAAAGATACTCCTAATCAAGATCTATCATTATAGATATAGATGAGTCATTTTGGAGCATCCTGAAGGATTTTTGATGTTCTAGACGAAAATCAAATCACACCCAAAACCATCACCTGATCCTTCCCAACCCCCAAAATCGATCAAGACTTCAAAATAGATACTTGACATGTACTAGAAAAAGATACTCCTAATCAAGATCTATCATTATAGATATAGATGAGTCATTTTGGAGCATCCTGAAGGATTTTTGATGTTCTAGACGAAAATCAAATCACACCCAAAACCATCACCTGATCCTTATCAACCCCCAAAATCGATCAAGACTTCAAAATAGATACTTGACATGTACTAGAAAAAGATACTCCTAATCAAGATCTATCATTATAGATATAGATGAGTCATTTTGGAGCATCCTGAAGGATTTTTGATGTTCTAGACGAAAATCAAATCACACCCAAAACCATCACCTGATCCTTCCCAACCCTCAAAATCGATCAAGACTTCAAAATAGATACTTGACATGTACTAGAAAAAGATACTCCTAATCAAGATCTATCATTATAGATATAGATGAGTCATTTTGGAGCATCCTGAAGGATTTTTGATGTTCTAGACGAAAATCAAATCACACCCAAAACTATCACCTGATCCTTCCCAACCCCCAAAATCGATCAAGACTTCAAAATAGATACTTGACATGTACTAGAAAAAGATACTCCTAATCAAGATCTATCAATATAGATATAGATGAGTCATTTTGGAGCATCCTGAAGGATTTTTGATGTTCTAGACGAAAATCAAATCACACCCAAAACCATCACCTGATCCTTCCCAACCCCCAAAATCGATCAAGACTTCAAAATAGATACTTGACATGTACTAGAAAAAGATACTCCTAATCAAGATCTATCATTATAGATATAGATGAGTCATTTTGGAGCATCCTGAAGGATTTTTGATGTTCTAGACGAAAATCAAATCACACCCAAAACCATCACCTGATCCTTCCCAACCCCCAAAATCGATCAAGACTTCAAAATAGATACTTGACATGTACTAGAAAAAGATACTCCTAATCAAGATCTATCATTATAGATATAGATGAGTCATTTTGGAGCATCCTGAAGGATTTTTGATGTTCTAGACGAAAATCAAATCACACCCAAAACCATCACCTGATCCTTCCCAACCCCCAAAATCGATCAAGACTTCAAAATAGATACTTGACATGTACTAGAAAAAGATACTCCTAATCAAGATCTATCATTATAGATATAGATGAGTCATTTTGGAGCATCCTGAAGGATTTTTGATGTTCTAGACGAAAATCAAATCACACCCAAAACCATCACCTGATCCTTCCCAACCCCCAAAATCGATCAAGACTTCAAAATAGATACTTGACATGTACTAGAAAAAGATACTCCTAATCAAGATCTATCATTATAGATATAGATGAGTCATTTTGGAGCATCCTGAAGGATTTTTGATGTTCTAGACGAAAATCAAATCACACCCAAAACCATCACCTGATCCTTCCCAACCCCCAAAATCGATCAAGACTTCAAAATAGATACTTGACATGTACTAGAAAAAGATACTCCTAATCAAGATCTATCATTATAGATATAGATGAGTCATTTTGGAGCATCCTGAAGGATTTTTGATGTTCTAGACGAAAATCAAATCACACCCAAAACCATCACCTGATCCTTCCCAACCCCCAAAATCGATCAAGACTTCAAAATAGATACTTGACATGTACTAGAAAAAGATACTCCTAATCAAGATCTATCATTATAGATATAGATGAGTCATTTTGGAGCATCCTGAAGGATTTTTGATGTTCTAGACGAAAATCAAATCACACCCAAAACCATCACCTGATCCTTCCTAACCTCCAAAATCGATCAAGACTTCAAAATAGATACTTGACATGTACTAGAAAAAGATACTCCTAATCAAGATCTATCATTATAGATATAGATGAGTCATTTTGGAGCATCCTGAAGGATTTTTGATGTTCTAGACGAAAATCAAATCACACCCAAAACCATCACCTGATCCTTCCCAACCCCCAAAATCTATCAAGACTTCAAAATAGATACTTGACATGTACTAGAAAAAGATACTCCTAATCAAGATCTATCATTATAGATATAGATGAGTCATTTTGGAGCATCCTGAAGGATTTTTGATGT
>NW_026605695.1:0-19408 GCF_945859685.1 Eupeodes corollae | reverse complement strand
CCCAGTGGAGGTGGCGTCCACAGACAAGCCCAGGGGTCGTGGGTTTGAGTCCCAGAGCGAGTCAGTGAAAAATTTGGAAGCTTTTTTTCATAATCGGGAAATTGCCGATTTTATAAATTGGGAAAAAAGGCAAATGATTAAAGAGAAAAGAGCAGGGGTATCGAAAGATACCTCTGCCAATACATCAGGCGATGTTGCGGTGGTGCCAGCAGCGGTACCGCAAAAAACCGCAACAACATCAGGTCAGGCATCTGACCAGTCAAAGACCTACAAAAGAAAGCTGACGAAACAAAGTCCAAATAAGGTAAAGAGGACCAATTCGGCTAAACGGCAGGCCAACAAAAAAAAAAATGGAAAAGAGGGAAGGAATCACCACGGACAGTGAATTCTCAGACTACGCCGAGTCTGAGAAAACTGAATACATGTCAGAAGGTGGAGAGGGGCTTTTCAGGTTCGAATAAGGATTTAATCCTATCGGACCCAGAGCCAGTCCCGAAGACAAACAAGGCTTTGGAGGTAGCGGCGGACCTCCAAGATGAAAGAGAACTGGTGCAGGCCCTGCAAGACAAACAGGCAGCAATCAGCCAGTTCGAGCAAAGCCTAAATAAGCTCAAGGAGGAAATTGAGCCCCTCCTCAGTCAGCTAAAGCTGAAACAAGAGGCGCGCCGAAAGCAAGAGGCAGCCCAAAAACAACAGCAGCAAATAATGCAACAGCAGCAAAAACAACAGCAACAACAACTACAGCAGCAAAAACAGCCACAAGCCAATCCCGCTCCCAAAAACACAGGAGCGGAGCAAACTAAAAAAATGTCATCTGCAGTGACAGGTCCAATGTCCGAGGGCCCATCGACTTCGGCTAAGGCCAGACAACAGCTACAAACAAGGCAACAAGAACAGCAGAAGCAGCAGCAGCAGCAACATCAACAGCAGCAAAGTCAACAACAGCAACAGAAGCAGCAACAGAAACAGCAACAGCAGCAGCAACACCAGAAACAACCACAGGCCAAGAAAGAAAAAATACCACCAATTAGGACCCATAGAGTTGACCTGGACGGCATAAAACAGGTTTGTAAGTCGGCCACTAAGGGCAATTTTTTAATTAAACTCTTAAGCGAAAAAGATAAGAATTATTCGGTCCAGTGCTTCTCACTGGCCGAATACAAGTTAGTAAAAGGGTTGCTAAAAGAGGCCACAGCTGAGTTCTTCAGCTACACGCCAAAAAGTGAAAAGTTTAAGACGGTCCTTCTGAAGGGCATAAGTTCCTGCACGGAACCGGAGGAGCTCTTAGCTGAGCTCCGCCAAAAAGCCAGTGACGATCTCGATTTTATCGGGGTCAAGCCTTTCACTACGGTGAAGTCAAGACGAGGGGGTTATAGGCTGCCAATGTTCCTCGTAACATTATCGCCCCAAAGCAGTTTGAATAGTGTCGAGAGAATCACAACTCTCGACAATCAAGCTGTACGCTGGGAGACATTAAAAAGGCACGACGACATTCTACAATGTACGAAGTGCCAGAGGTTTGGCCATGCCAATGCCAACTGCAATATGCAGTTGCGTTGTGTGAGGTGCGGAGAAACCCACAAAGAAGGAGAGTGCAAGCTGGGGAATGAGCGAGTTGAGGATTTGACCCTGCTCAAGTGTGTCCTTTGTGGAAACCAAGGGCACCCGGCTAACTATAGGGGTTGCCCTAAGGTCCAGGAAATGAAGCAAAAACAGGCCAGTCAAAAAGCCGAAAAAAGTCGAACAGTTCGACAGGCTCCAACACAAAAATTCGTGGATCCCAAATTCTCTTACGCCCAAATGGTGTCAGGGAATGGGAATACGAGACAGGCTCCACCAACGGTTGCCCCCAAGGCCCCTGTGCCTAAGGCACCAGAGGTGCAGCCTGACATTGTAGCCTTGTTGTTGAGCATTCAAGGTCAACTAACAGGGCTGCAAAGTCAGATAAAGGAGCAAGGCAAAAGGGTAGATCATCTCTACTCTTTGTTGCCTGGCCTGGCGCAATTTAGACCATAATGGGCGCGCTGCCGGAGACGCGCCTTAAAGTCCTAGCTGTGAATGTAAATTCACTGATAAGGATTGAACGAAGAGCCAATATGTTCCAATTGTTGAAAGACTACAGTCCCGATGTGTTTATGGCTAGCGAAACTAAGCTAAACCACAAACACAAATTGACTCATAAAAATTACAATATCGTAAGAAGAGACCGGCCCGACTCCACTCAAGGGGGCGGTGTCGCTCTCTTTATACGAAAAGGCATTAATTATAAAGTCATATACAACAATGAATTGCGAAAGCTCAAGACGCTAGAAGTTTGCGTCGTATGCATCTCTCTCTCTCAAGGGAAGCGGATGTATATGATTGCGGCTTATGCGGCTGGAGCTCCGCAGGTTACTTACTTTGCTTCAGAACTCGAGATTCTTTTTAGGGAACTTAAACTGAGCTTGGAAGAAAACTATTTTATCTTGGCCGGTGATTTGAACGCAAAACATGAAGATTGGGGAAATCAACATAGTAATCCCAGAGGTAATCATCTTTTTAATTTGATGAATCTTTACAGCGTTGAATATGGTGTCGACCTGCTGGCTACTGAAAAGCCATCGTATCCAAGAAGTGTCTCCTTTCTGGATCTTTTGCTGTGCGACACCAGACTGACAGTTACAGACAAAGTGGGTAATCACCCGCGAAACTGCTTACAGACAGTCGAGTACGACAGTGATCACTGCGGACTGGCTGCTGTAGTGCAGATTCCGAACGAACGCGTGGAGTTGGAGGAATACGTTGCAACGCACTCTTACAATTACAGTAAGATGCGTTGGCCTCGTTTCACCAACGCCTTAGCGAGAGAACTTCGTTCGAGTGACATAGCCCCACCAAACAACAGAAACCTGACAAATACAGAAATTGACCAACATTTACAACAGATGGACGAAACAATAAAACGAACGATGGAACGGACAATCCCAAAGTACAAAGAACGGGACCAAATGGACGCTTACAGAAACGCGACTATTGACGCACTACGTAGGCACAAGAGTGGCTTACTGACAAGACTCAAAAACTTGTACAGACGACTTACAGACCCACACGACTTGGAGGTTAGGACACTGAAGTCGTCAATAAAAAATGTCAATCTGTTGATTAAGGAGAACTACAGGCTGTCAATTAACAAGAACTGGGACCGCAAGATCCGGTCAGTTAATTCTAGTGACCCTAGTATGTTCCCTAAAATCAACAAGATATTCAGGAAAAAGAACGACAATGACCTTCCGAGTCTGAAACTCCAAAGAACCGAAGAAAACAGAGACGTACTCATGACAGCGCAAATAGATCCAGAAGAAGCCATCTTTGACGATGACTTTTACATAATTGAAGATCCGAAGGAAAAAGTGGAGGCGGTGGGAGCTGCCTTCCAGCAAGTGTACAAGGTGAATGTAAGCATTCGCCCCAACCACGACCTGGAAAACAGAGCCCTACTTAATCACTTTTACCTTGGAAATGATATGACACAATGGCGATCTGAGAACAGCGGTTTCATGCGGTTCAATGACGATTCCTTGGCAAATGCCATAATCGCCGAGCAAACGGGACCAAGTCCCTTGTTAGTGACGAAGGTTGAGCTTCAGCTCATCTTTAATTCAATAAAAAATAAAAAGTCAGCAGGTGTCGACGGTATATCCAACGTTGTACTAAGACATTTACCGATGGAATCAATTGACATTTACACCACGCTCTTCAATAATGCACTGAATAATGCATATTATCCAGTGCATTGGAAGACCGCTGTGGTTCATCCCCTCCCGAAAAAGGGAAAGGACAACTCCAACCCGTCTTCGGTCGATAAGTCTTCTTCCGAGCATCAGCAAAGTTTTCGAAAAAATCATTAATAGGGCTCTGACTAAGTGGGCTGCGGACAACAAAATAATTCCGGATAATCAGTTCGGGTTCAAGGCGGGTCATGACACAATTCATGCTGCGTCTAAACTCGTTTCTGATATCCAATGGAATAAATCAAAACAACAATGCACAGGTGCTGTCCTGGTTGATTTGGAAAAGGCCTTTGACACCGTATGGTTAGAGGGTCTTTACCTATAACTGAGCAGGCTTGGCATAAGCAATCCATTGTTGTATATACTTTATGATATGCTTAACGGTAGAAAGTTTGTTGTCAAAAGTGGCAATGTAACTTCTACCACAACATTCTCAGTTAAAAATGGTCTTCAACAGGGAGCGGTGAATTCGCCGATTCTCTTCAGCATTTACACCAGCGATCTGATAGGTAGTCTTACAAAGGCAATTGCGTACGCCGACGATCTAATTGCGTACAGAACGGCCCGAAAGGTTGAGGTTATTAGAATTCTCTTGCAGCGTGATTTCGACAAGATTCAGCGATATTGCGACGACTGGAAACTGAAAATAAATGTCCAGAAGTCAGAGACAATTCTGTTCCGGACTCCGTTGGCTGGGGCCACGAGGGATACGTGTAAGAATTGGCGCAAGATGGTCATCGTTGATCTTCACGGGCAGCCATTAGCGAGCAAAAGTGTAGTGAAGTACCTCGGTATCTGGTTAGATCAGTATTTATATTTCGACAGACATATAAATGCTGCTCTGACCAGGGCCAGAGGAGCCTTCGCTCTGACGAAACGGCTGTTTTTTAGCAGTCGGCTTGACCCCAGAGTGAAGGCAATTTGCTACATGGCCCTCATACGGCCAATGATCGTGTATGGTTGTCCTGTGTGGTTCAACGTTGCCCCTTCCCAGATGGAGAAGTTCCGGGTGTTCGAGCGGCAGTGTTTACGACGCTGTACCGGCTTATATCGAACAGCCGAATCTTCTTATGTGTAATACTATTCCAACGAGGTCCTATACAACGCAACGGGGCTCGAATCAACAGAATTGACAATTTCGTGATAAAACTCGTTCGAGGTCACATTGCAAGAGCTATGTCTTCGACCAACAATTTAATTTTCGGGGCGTTTTATCCGAACGACGAGTATTTTGAGAGTGCACGCTTGAGCGGGTTCATTCCACCAGAGGCATTCCTCTTTTTAGACAAATGCGGTCTGATACAGGATAGATTGGCAGTTCCGTTAATCTACCACGTCAGACGAAGAACCGTGGATAGGCGACTCCCGTACAGTCGGGACGTCATGGCACAAGGCGGAGCAGAGCTCCTTCGGTTCAGTAGGGCTGTGTCCGAACGGGACCGAACTGATAGGGTGAAGCAGGAGAACCAGTTTTGGTGGCTTCAATCGGCACTTGATATTGGGTAGTCGGGATGGGGTTTTAAGCCTTGGCCGGCTTACATACTTGTTTTATGTTTAGGGTTTAGTTTTAAGTAGAATAGGCATGGTGGCACGAAAAAAAAAAAAAATTAAAAAAAAAAAAAAAAAAACAAAAAACAAAAAATAAAAAAAAAAAAAAACATTAAAAAACATTAAAAAAAATAATAAATAAAAATAAAAAAAAAAAAAAAAGATAACGAAATATGAAAAACAAAAATGTTAGATAGTTAGATTTGCTGCTGTGGTTGTTCTAGTTTTAAGTAGTTTATAGGTAGAATAGGTAGTTTAAGTTAGTTTTTAAGTTTTATTTAAGGACCTTATTTTAAGTAGTTTGTAAGTAAAAATAAAAAAAAAGGTTATTGATATTAGTTTTTTCAAAATTTTCTAATAAAAACAAAAGAAATAAAATTTAAATTGAAGTAAAATAGATATTAAGGCCGAAAGGCATTAGTAATTAGTGTTATAGTTTAGCTTAGAGTGTCCGTATGGGACCATTAAGTTAGTTGTAAGTTATGGATAATTAGGCTAGTTTTATGAATTTTTGTCTAGCTTTCAGATAGGTTTAAGATTGAACTAATAAAAATGAATTTAAAAAAAAAAAAAAAAAAAAAAGGGTTCAATCCCTGCCTGTGCCACTTTAATTTAAAAAAAATAATTTTCGCGGGTACTGCCTCTTGCGAGGAATTGACAAATCCTTCAAGAGTAATTCTTGTCATGAAAAAAAGCTTTCTCATATTAGCCGTTCGGATTCGGCCTTAAATTGTAGGTCCCTTCAGGAATGGTTGAGAGTTGTAAGTCACTAGACCCTGGTTCACAACGGACTATTGCGCCACCCCATTTGATTTTTTGACTGTTCTTGAAGCATCGGTGACCATCTTCTCGCAGCGCTCAACTGCTTGAGTGTTACAAGGGTAGTTTGGAAATGACATGTCGATTATAGTTTTTTTTTTGTAGAATGTCTTCTAAATCCTGATCACTAATTTTCTCCAATAATGGGGGTGCTGTAATTTGTGATTCGGTCCAGATAATTAAGTCAATATAATCTTTGGCATTGAAGTTTAATTTCGGTAGTTTAAAGACTCTAAGTGAAGGCCTATGTTTTTTCTAGCTTGGATAATTCTTCTTAACCCCAGTTCTCTGATGTTAGGTATTTCATCACAAAGCATTGCCATTAATATGTTCTCCGGATGTTCAAAATAAGAATTGCGTTGGGGGCCAATTATTTCTCTTACGCTCGAATTGAAGCATCTTGTTAAAGAACTGCCTTTTTTTCACACTGAACCAAACTGGGCCATACACCTTTACAATGTATGCTGCAAGAATTTTTAAGTTTTCATTCGGATTAGATGTGGCAATATAAAGCATTAGAGATCTATTATCAGTTGTTATCAGTTGTGAAAAACCATGTGCCATGTGTGCCATTTTTCCTGGGTTTTTGTTGGAGAGATTTCTGGGACAGGATCCTTTACTTATAGCGTCACACATTTAAAACAAATATTTTTGATCCGTACTTAAAGCATCTTGGATTTCTTTTGAATAAGGAGGAAGGTTCCCTTGGATTGGTAAAAACTCAGTAACAGGAAGGTCACAACAATTTTCCAGCGCCTTTCCAATGTGTATAGCTGAATACAATTTAATAAATAAATGACGCAGAGATAAATGCTTTCAATGCTCGAAACACAGTCTTTAGTTTGAAGAAATTCTCTTTGTCGTTTTCTGGCCCTACAAACTTAACTTCTGTCTATGACGTTTTCGACATTTGCTGTAAGACTGCAAGACTCGCACCTGCTGCTGATCGATCCGAAATGCCGTATTGATCACAAACTCTTGCCAAATTTGGAAGACATAACCGATTTCTTACACTAATTTCTTGGCATTTTGAAGAAGTACTTGGCTGTGGGTCATCTTCATTATCAGTAGGTGGGCAAATTGGATGTTTTGATTGAGTTCTGATCTTGATCTAATTGTTGTGCTAATTGATTATGTCGTCAAAGTTTCCCGTGTTAGCACATTCTCACTTTATTTTTTGTCTCAAACTTTTTTTCTTTAGTTTTTTGGTTTCCAAAAGTTCCAAACCACCTATAGCAATTTTTCTGTCATTTCTTTAATCTAAAAGAAAAGATCTTTCTAGTAGGGGAACTTTCTTATCTCTTGGACAAACACAGTTATTTAAATTTACGCACTTGCACAAACAAATATCAAATAATTTAGTAAGAGATTTATTCTTCCAGTCTTGTAAGTTGTTTTTATAGTTTTCATTTTGTTTCGATTTTGGGTATCTCAAAAAATGCAAATATTTATCATAGATACTTTTTATTTGTTGTTTTACGCGTTGTATTGACACTGAAGGCAAAGATGCAGTCTTCCATACGTCAATAATGTCAAGTTCTAGGCTTTCAAATATTTGTGTGATAGATGGCTGCTTTCCGATTTTTCAAATTGAAAATTTTGACATTTCTCGACGTTTTAAGGTCCCTAGAGTCAAAATTAAAGATTTTTAGAAAGATGTCTGTGCGTGCGTGTGTGTGTTTTTTCGTCGTCCATAGCTCAAGAATCAGAAGAGCTATCGATTTTTTTTTCATTCATTCCTCAAAGGTAGCTTTTCGCTTAAACATCAGTTTGTGCAAAACTTCGGTGAACGTACTTGGCAATACTTATGGACACCGTCATCATTGCACTCATGCACAAAAATGTTTCTCATATAGCCGAAATTGCCAGAATTAATAGACGAATATTTACTCGATATCGCTCTGAACAGCTTTTTCGAAAATAATGTGTGCAACATCGACTAGAATTAAATGTTTTACCAGTGACAACTCTTACTCTCTTTACCAGTGACATTTAGCTTGATGTATGGATGGGTCAAAACTAAATTAAAACTTGGTTTTTGAATGAAAACAAATCTAAAAGCAAATTACAAATACAAAACTGGAACATAAAATTGTTATTTACTAACGTTCCGATTTTTCGAATTGAAAATTTTGACAATTCTCGATTTTTCAAGGTCAAAAATAAAGTATTTGTCACCTCAAATTATATTACGTCGATAATATTTGTATGTAATAAAGAATGACGTTTTTGACATCTAATACAATTTTTTAAAAAATCGAAGTATCAATTTTCGTATTCAAAATAAAAACCTAAAAGAATAACACTGGTAAAAATTTGTAAAAATTGATTTTCGAAACAATATAGAGGAAAAAATTGAGAATATTTCTTTAAATCACTTATTTTTTATGAAAAATATTCTTTTCAACATTTGGTAAATTTTTTAAGAAAGATCCAATGACAGTTTTAGCATAAAAAATTATCTGTAAAAAATACTTCTCAAAATTGGTGAAAACTGATATTTGATTCGAATTTTCGAAAATAGATGAAGGTTTTGACTTTAAAATTATAACATTATAATCAAAATAATGTTATTACCATAATCATAAATACATACAATAAATTAAGTTGCGCAACAGTCCGTTGAGAACTATGCCCTAGTGAATTACAACTCTCAACCGCTCCTGTGTGTGAGTAGTGTTGTCAGGTATGGAAGGGACCTATAATTTTAAGCCAAATCCGAACGGCCAATTTGGAAAGCACTTTCAATAATATATAGAAAACGTTCGTATTAAAATCCAATATAGGTATGTTGCTAAATTAAGTAAAAAATTACTTTCGACAATTGAAATCAAACTTATTTTATTATAATGCAAAATATTGTTGATAACTTTCATATGCCGTTTCATTTTATAAAGTTTTTAAGCTGTTAACTTGACATAGCCCCATTATTATGTATTAAGGGGACTTTCAAGGGTATCAGTTAATATGAAATATTCCGGGAATAAAGTTGTCACGAATTTCGCAATAAATGTATGGCTAAGCGCACTGCACGACAAGGTGCACTGTCTTCTTAGAGATTTATAGTTTGTTAGAGGCCAAGGGACATCAGTGGTTGTGTATCCTATTATTGGAAATGATTATAAACTGTTCATGAAAGATTTTGAGATAAGTGAAGTACCATATTCAGACCACCTTTCTGTTGTTGTGACAATGCAAATTCACATTAAGCATGATGATGAAATAACCTTTAACCCATTTCCGGCGGCTACTAGTTCCAGGTGAGCTAGAAGCTTGAAATTTCATATGCTGTCTATTTATATCTGAACTTAGTGAAATCTAAAAAAAAAATGTTCCAAACCCTTCTAGTTTTCCGGAAAATTCGTGTTGCATTTTTGCAACATTAGCCGAAAGGGGTAGCAGAATTAATAAAAAGTTTCGAGTTTTTTTGTTGTAATATTTAGGTATAAGCTCTATTTTGAATATTGTATTTGGAAAGGTGAACACGTATAAAATATTATTAGTGGTTGTGTGCTTTAAACTTCATGATGATACATATTATTATAAAGAATGGGTCCTTGTGTAGTATGGATCAAAACATTTCGGAAGAATTGGGATCTTTCACTTTTTGCAACGAAAAAATTGTTTGACTGGAACAATTTCGACATCGAAGAAGTTTTTCCATTTTTATTATTGTATGTTTTATGTCTTCAAATGGAATAATTTCGTTGGTATTTTCTTCCCTTTAGTGTGATGGCGGAATATTTGATGATCGCAGCAAGGTGTCTACAACAAATGTCCTAAATTCAAGTTGCGACATTAGTGTTTCCTTTGCAAACTTTGTGCAATGTCCAGAATTTTCCATGCATTTAAAAATGCTGCATCCAATGCATTTGATAAAAGTGGCCAGTACCACTTCTTTCCACGAATGCGTATCCGATAATTGCTGATAGCATTATCAAACAAGTCCACTCCACCCATCGTTTAATTATATTCATGGATTGCATTGGGCATGGGAATGTTGACGTGTTTCCTTTTTTCGATCAAACCGTTTTGCTTGGGTGATTGGTTGGTCCATAAAATGGTTTGAAAGAACTGTTACAATTAAGTTATCGTTCCAACGAACAGAAAACTCCATTTTCGTCGTCGAATGCAAAATCTATTTTGTTTCTTCATTTGTTTGGGTTCTGTGAATTCTGCTTTACCAGTTCTATTTTCACGAACAGTCCCTGTAGATTAAAAGTTACTGTGTGTTGATCTGGAGCATCGATATTAGAAAGAAGTCTCAGAACAACATTTCCTCCTAAGCCAAATCCAGGGAAATTATCAGCACTTGCACAACAATACGGACTGAATTGATATAATATCCATCGTGAGAACACAGGTCCCAATATTTGTATCTAATCCAGAAAAAGAGGCTGGGATGCGACCCACACTGATAACTTCCCATCCCGTCTGTCGATTTGTCTTGCTTAAAAGTTTTTCTATATGTACTCGAATCAATTTTTACCAAATTTGCGTACTATTTTTTATGAATAAACGGATTGTTGGATTTTTATATAAAAATTACTGAATATCGAAAACAATATTTTCTGTGAAGTTTTAGTATTGTTTTTTTAGAGTTTTATTTTTTGTAAAAAAAACTCTCAAATTGATTTTTTCAAAATTTTATCGAATATTGAAAACAATATTTCTTATAAGATTAAATTAGTTTAAAGCCAATGTTTTTAAAAAGATATTTGAGTCGAAAATCAATTTTTACAAGCTTTTAAAGGTTTTATTTATATAACGTACGTACGAACGTACGTACACACGCACGCACAGGCATCATTCTAAAAATCTTTTATTTTGGCTCTAGGGACCTTGAAACGTCGAGAAATCTGTCAAATCTTTTGTTTATTATTCAGTTATGTGTGCCAAATTATCACGGGAAGTTAAACGATTGAACACCACGATCAAATGATAAAACTTTAGTATCACAATGAGTGCTGCGCACATTGCGCTCATTTTACGGTAGACGTGGTGGTCCTTCACAGTCGACTCGTCAACGTTTGGTGGCAAAATTTGAGACTACCGGTTTAGTAAACAATCAGCCAACATCCGAACTTTCAAGGAAGGCAATATCGGCGGTCCGGGAAAGTGTACAGCAGGACCCGAGGCAGAGTATTCCGTGCAAAAGAACTCGGCCTTAAGCAGACTTCAACTTGGCGAAATTTGCATCGGGACTTGGGCCACACCCGTTCAAGACCCAAATGACCTATGAGCCCAAAGTTCATGACCAAAGACAACGCCGTATGTTTGCTGACTGGGATTCGAATCGTTCGGAAGAGGACCCCAATTTTGGCCAACTTTCAACTTTCAAAGCATAAATTACAATTATTGATAAATCGAATGCAGCTGAAAAACACTTTCAAATCAGAAATATGTCATTTATCCAATTGATTATATACATATGTATGTATCCAAACGATATCTCAACTACAAGTTCCAAGTACTCGTGATTAAATAGTGCATTTTAATTAAAGTTAGCTTAAATCCAAATGGATGGCGTTTCCTAAGAATTCATTGAACTAAAAGTTTTGATATCCGTCCTAACGTATAAACGTAGATTTTACCTAGAAGCTTTCAACGTGTACGTATAAATAACATGGCCTAACACAATGCAATATAAAATTTCTTTTTGATGCATGTTGCATCCATAATACAAAGTTTTAGGACCAAGAACTCCGCAGGCATATAAAGCCTCTCCAATTTCAATGAAAATTAATCAAACTCAAATCAAATTTTCAATATCTAATAGTTATACAGCGCTTTGTGTCGAAAACTATAATACAAAATTTAGTATATCCTTGGTTTGAGGCGTTTCCATTCCACACACCATTCAAAAATGTTGCCCTCCTCTATGCAACAGCCCTACTCTTATAATTCCTATCTTATATTTCTATGGTCAGAGATGTGAAACTAGATATTTATTCGACAACAAGCCATGCTCGTCACGGTCGTTGCCGTTGCTGTCGGATGTAAAGGAAATTTTCAACAATTTGTTAGATATTGTATTTATACGACTAAAGGCAGATATGTAAGGAGTGATTATCACAGGAAGTTTCATTTGTCAGAAAACGCGAATTATTGGGGTAAGCTCCGACAAACGATTCTATAATGTATATGGACTTGGGTCTAGTCGAACGTTTGCGATATTCATTTGAACACGCACGAGAAAGCCATAATATTATGTATGTATGATTTGAACACATGAAACATTTCCAAGGAAGGGTGTCTGCGGTATTTCGACTTGAAAATAGAACAAAATCGATTTTATAGTGGTTAGTCATGTGTGCTCCTAGTAAATTGATTACAAAATAAGGACTCACATAAGCCAACAAACCATGTTATGATGGTGTTATATCAGGTCTTACTTTCCTTCTTTCAATTAAATAAATACTTATTTAAATCGCAGGCATTATCAGCTTTCGAAAAAAATATTCAACAAAATAATAATTTAAACTCAAGTTGAAGAACGTTTTGTTACGTGTTTTGTTGTGATATCATATACGAGTAATAACTTAAAAACGGGTTTATTTTGACAATTTTGGTTAAAACATTCTTGGATTATTTATAAGTACAACATAATAAACAAATTGTCATACTGAAAATTTTGGCATTTCTTGACGTGTTAAGGTCCCTAGAATCTAAATCAATGGTCAATGTCTGCTTTAAATTATTTAGGTTCGTCGTCAAAAAAAGTTTCCAAACGAGTTTCAGGAATTTGAAGGCACCTTAATATCAAGATATCTAATATCTCTTCTTATTCAAAGTTTAAGATTTTTAACTTCCCATAGTAAGTTATTGAAATTGGTCCGATTTGTCGAATTCAAAGTTTTGAAATTTCTCGCCGTTTCAATGCTTCTAGAGTCAAAATACAAGATTGTTGGAGATATGATTGTGGGAGCGTGTGTACGTACGTTTAGGAAGTTTTTTTTCGACATCCATAGCTCAAAAACCACTAGAGATATCGACCTACAATAAATTTTGTTGAGAGTTTTAAAAGCATGTATGAAGTTCAAAAGTTTTATGAATAGGTGAAACGAAATTCACAGGTACATAAACCTAGAACCGAAGGCTGCAAAGACGAAAGTGGAAACATCATAGTGGAACCGCAGTCAATGCTGAGGATATGGAAGGACCACTTCTGCAGACTGTATAAGTGCGACGACGAACTGAATTCCGCTGTCAGGCAGGATGATCAATTCAACATAGACAACAAAAGCCAACAATCCCGTCCTCCCAACTTAGAAGTAAAGAAAGCCATATCTAAGCTGAAGTCTATTAAAGCCGCTGGAGCGGATGGCTTGAATTCCGAGCTCTTTAAAGCAGCTGCAGATAAGTTGGTTAGGAGCACGCATCACCTTATCTGTAAGATATGGTCAGAAGAAAACATGCCTCATGAATGGTACCTCAGTATTGTTTGCCCGATCCTGAAAAAAGGAGACCCTCTAAACTGCACCAACTATAGAGGAATTAGTCTACTTAACATCGCCTATAAAATCTTCTCTGCCGTAATATGTGAACGTCTAAAGCCCATCGTCAACAACCTGATAGGTCCTTATCAGTGTGGTCTCAGACCAGGAAAGTCAACAGTTGATTAAATATTCACATTACGGCAGATCCTGGAAAAAAATCCCAGATCACCAAATCGACACCCACCTTCTTTTCATCGATTTCAAGGACGCATATGACAACATCTACAGGGACGAACTGTATAGAGCCTTGTCTAGTTTTGGCATCCCTGCCAAACTAGTCCGTTTGTGCAGGATGACCATGGAGAATTCACGCTGCTCCATAAAGGTTGGAAACAACTTTACAGAACCTTTCAATATCAAAAAAGGTTTTAGACAAGGTGATGTGCTGTCATGTGATTTTTTAGCATCGTGCTTGAAAGAATAGTGCAGAGCCCACACGTCAACACTAGAGGCTGATGACATTGACAAAATCGAAAGAACTCAGCGTGATGTCAATGGGGCATGGACTTTGACAAAAGGCGATGAAAGGACCGTTTCGAGAGAAAAGTTCTTCGTGTGATCTACGGTCCCGTATGCATCGAAGGGGAGTGGAGGAGAAGATGGAACGACGAGTTGTACGGGCTGTACAGTGACGTAGACTAAGCCATAAGGGTAAAAGTCAAACGACTAAGATGGCTGGGTCACGTAGAGCGCATGGAAACCAATGTTCCGGCCCGGAAAGCATTCGAATCCACACTCACAGGACAGCGAAGTAGAGGAAGACCGCGGGTCAGGTGGCGTGCACAAGTGGAAGGTGACCTCACCCAACTTGGAGCGCGAAACTGGAGACATCTGGAGAGGGACCGAGCTAGGTGGAGGCCCTAGTTCACACAGGAATGTAGCGCCACCTTAAGTAAGTAATCTTTGTTTCACTATTGTTGTAGACTGTTTTTGAAAAACTTGGTAGCTCCTAAAATCGTAAAGTTTAATAAATTTAGAATTCAAAATTGTATTATTTGAGGTTAAAATTTCAAATTCTTATTGTTATCCATGGTACATGGGACACGTAACAAGCACTCACACAAAAAATAAATACGCATATCCAGGTTTAAAGCAAGGACTTTTTCAATTCGCATTACGGGGTCGACGTTAAAGAGCAGAGTATTACTTTAGTTCCTATTATTATCGTTTATTCAATTAAGAACATACATTACATTGATTTATAAATCAATGATTTCAGGAAGTATTATGGAAAATAGTCAGATCAGGAAGGAAAAATTACTTCTTGCACCACCTCAGCAGCATTAAGGTTTTGACACATTATTTTGAATTTTCCAAATTAATGAAACAAGATCAGAATTTAATGAGCTTATCATACATAGCCGTGGTAGATCTATGTACATCCGTAGAGCATGTTTGTGCTTTCAAGAACGAAAAGAACCTTCAGAAAGTATCAATAATAACAAACAAAAAGAGCAACGGAGCTAGTACAGAGCCCTGTGGCACACCAGTGTTTATTTCACTTTTATAAGAGTTGCCATGTTGTATTTATTATAAATGCCTAATTTTGCACTTCCAATAGCAGAGTTTAAAACAGTTTCATAAAAACGGGGTCTTAAACTTATAATCACACTTTCAGAACAAATACTGGACCGTCTATTAGTAAATTAACAATTTAATTGAAAATCATAAATCTTTTGCTGTTTTCAATTTTTATAATCATCTAATGCATTTCAATAGAAAAATCTTGTTAAACTGAATGTGCATTAATTTTCCCATCCAGATTATCTCTCTTTACAAATTCGCAAATATATTTACCTTCACTGTGTTTTATTTTTCTTGAAATTTCCTTAACTCCTGACGAAGTTATGAAGAAAGGATCAAGAGGAATAAAAAAAGTGCTTTTTATTTGCATTTTCTCATTTCAAGTCGGTCTTAGATCGAAAAGACGAGAATATAAAGAATCCATTATAGGTTATATAATTGAATTGAACTCCCTTCATATCTGGCCATCATTCTATAATACCTCTATACCACTTCACCAAAGTTGTTCTTGAAATAAGGAGAACCAAAAAAAAAAACAAAGAAGAAAGACCAAACGGAAAAATAAGAACAAAAACAGAGAAACTTTCCTAAAGAATTAGATATTCTTCAACAACTTCCATCAGCAGTGTTCATGTCTGATTCTTCGTAGAGCTTTCAACCACTCGCCACCCGCCACCAACGCCATCTATATTTAAACTACATAGTATTCCTACCTCTAACCTACTCCTCTTATCAACAGAAGAATAATAAATTATATTACGCGGAAATATAAATGCAACGAATCATCTGAATAAAAAACTATGAAAATTCTTATTTCCGAGAAAAAGACAGGAGCAGCAGAACAAGGATGAGAACATAACTTTCTACAACACGCCATCAGCTTAGTTCGGGATCGAGTTGAAGCTTGGAGGACCAGAACCAGGACCAAGACCGATTTGAAAAGTTCTGCTTGAAGAGGGCAAAACACAAATATTAGTAATTCCAAATGGATAACAAATCGAATTCAAACGAGTAGAAACGGGGAACCCTTCAATTTTTTTCCATTTCAAAATTTTTCTTCGTCCTTTTTTGTATTTGTTGTTTCGCATCAAGTTTTAATTTCTGTCGAAGGACGATGACGAAGGATCTAAAAATAGGAAAAATGGAAGAAATGAATTAAATAGAAATACCAGAAGAGCTAGTGATGGGAAATTCTACTTCGAAAAAAATAAGAAAAAACAAACAAAACCGAGAACAATATGCAAATAATATCGAAGGATTCAGGAGTATTTTTTCGCTGTTGCTAAGGATCTTCATGTCCTGTATAGGGACGTTGCAGCGGTGGATGTACCTTCTACTCGACAAGAAATTGAGAACGCTCGTTGCGGCACTCGTGCAAAATAGTTCATGTTCTTGTGTTGCTCCAATGCTTATAAGGATTTAGGAATTCCAATTGGTTTTCTTTTTTTTTTTTTCAAAACTGCAGCATCAGGTAGATCGTATAAAGTTTAAAGGAATAAAATGGAACCCGGAAGAGGAAATAAGCGTAAGTGGTCATGTTATTATTTGTCTTATAAAAGAAGGAGAAAATAAAATATCTATGGCAATAAGCTGCTTGTGAAGAGGTGTGCGATGGAATCGATTGGAGATTTAAATCGAACACTATAAGCATTTGAAGTTCAATTTTTATTTTATTTTGTATTTGGGTATAATCCACTACCTACTGGAATGAATTATCGTTTTTGACTTTTTATCTTTAATCTTTTTTAGAAAAAATAATTAAGATTTTAAGGATGATGGATTTTTATGTTTTCATTAAATTAATATTAATTGATTTAAACAAAATAAAGATCTCAAACGATGTTTGAAAAGTAAGCTTCAAATCAAATTTGATAATTTAGATACAGATTCCATATTTTTATTACTTGAAATAACTTTTAAAAATCAACTAATGAAAAATGGTATCGACTTTAATTTTCATAAAATTGTGTAAGCTCCAGGGAGTGATGGTTAGTGCAAAATAGTAAGATTGGGGAAATCAATACAGTAATCTTAGAAGTCACCAATCCTTAAGGTGTTGAATATGGTGTCGACCTACTGGCTACTGAAAAGCCGTCAAAACCAAAAAGTAGCTCTTTTCTGGATCTTTTGCTGTACGATATTAGACAGACAATAACAGGCAAAGTGTGTGATACGAATAGTACTGGCTGCTGTATTGTAGATTCCAAACGAACTTGTGTTGAAGGAATACGTTACAACGCATTCTTACAACTGCAGTAGGATGTGCTGGCCTAATTTTACAACAGATGGACGAAATAATAACCCAAAGGATAAATATCTAAGCACAAAGAACGTAACCAAATGGACTTCTACAGAAACGCGACTGTAGCTTAGGACACTGACTCGTCAAAAAAATATCAATCTGTTGATTAAGGATAACTACAGGTTCTCAGCTAGCAAGTACTGGGATCATAAGATTTGGTCAGTTGATTCCAGCAACTAGGGAAAGGAGAACTTGTCAAATCTTCGGTCAATAAGTCTCCTTTCTTGCATTAGAAAAGTTTCCGAGAAGATCATCAATAGGACTCAGACTAAGTGTGCTGCGGACAAAAAAATAATTCCGGATAAAAGTTCGGGTTCAAGGCGGCTCATGACACAATTATTAATGCTACGTCTTAACTTGTAACTTACCGAATCTCACTGAATCGATAGGAGACCTTGAATCAAAGGTGAAAACCTTTGAAACTTCTATAAGTAAAGCTTTTAGAGTCTCTTGCCCAGTTAAATATAGCCGTAAAACCCTTCCTTCGTGGTGGAATGAAGAACTGTCGAGTCTTAGGAAAATGACGAGGACAATTTTCAATATCTGCCACAAACATAAGTTTTACCAACCGTATAAAGACTCTCTTAAAATTTACAAACAAGCCCTATGCTGACAATGCTGGAGAGAATACTGTCAATCAATCGAAGACATAAAGGACTCCGCAAGGCTCAGCAAAGTTTTATCGAAGGAACATTGTAATCCTACATTTCTTAAAAAGCCTGATGGAACCAGGACAGCCTCTCCAGCCGAATCTCTTGAGCTACTGATGAAGACGCACTTTCCGGGTTGCGAGAGTGAAAACCCCGCTTGAAAGCACAGATCTAAACGTAGCTCATATGGAGCAAGTCAATTTCGTTATAACCAGAGAAAATATTTTGTGGGCCATCAATACTTTTTCTCCATATAAATCCCCAGGCATGGATGGCATACTGCCAGTTATGCTTCAAAAGTTACATGATGTGGCAGCTCCATGGCTGGAAAAGAAAAATCGCTCGTTAAGTTCGGTGTAGAAGACTTCATTCGAGAATGGATTATTTCCATGCTCATTGGTAGGAAGATTCGAGCCTCTCTAGGCAATACAATCGCAACAAAACATGTGAGTAGGGGAACACCCCAGGGTGGTGTTCTTTCGCCTGTTCTATGGCTTCTGGTCATGGATACAATTCTCGTTAAATTAGAGAGATGTGGAGTGAGGGCGGTAGCCTATGCGGATGATTTGGTGCTATTGGTGTCAGGAAAGTACACCTCTGTGATTAGTGAAATCACAGAGTCAGCTTTGAAGAAAGTTAGCAACTAGGCCAGTAGTTGTGGACTAGGAGTTAACCAAAGTAAAACTGAAGTGTTTCTCTTTACCACCGAAACTAAAGTACCGCCCTTCACGCTTCCTCGACGCAATGGTCAAATCCTATCATTGTCTTCCAGTGCAAAATATTTCTGACTTATACTCGACCCTAAACTAAACTGGAAACTAAATATTGAAGTACGGGTTAAGAAGGCCTGTGTTGCCTTCTACGCCTGCAGCAAAACTTTCGGCAAAAAGTGGGGACTTCAGTCGAAGATGATTTTATTGACATACACAGCCGTAGTACGCCCAATCTTAACATATGGGTCGATTGTGTGGTGGCCTGCTCTTAGCAAAGCCTATAATATTTGTAAGCTAAAGAAAGTTCAGAGAACAGCTTGTGTGGGCACCACATACAGGGGCCCAACGGACGCCTTAAACGTTATTTTGGATCTTCTACCAATCGACCTTTTTATTAAATACATATTTTCCTGCAGCGCTATTAGGCTGAAGGAATCAAATAGCTGGTTGTCAAAACCTTACGGTCACAGCAACACTACGAAATTAATTCCCTTAGATATTATCTCTGTAGACACTGACTACTGCACTCCTACTTTGAAGCTTAGTAAGGGTTTTAAGGTTATTTTCCCATCGAGAGAAGATT
>NW_026605694.1:90928-133184 GCF_945859685.1 Eupeodes corollae | reverse complement strand
GTGGAATTTGATTATTTCAATCATTTGTGCTTTGCTTTGTTCAAGAGAAGTGAAGATTGTTTTAAAGAAAAAAGAAATAAACAAAACAATAAGTATGAAAAGCTTTCTTTCACACAAGCGCCTAAAATATTAAAAAAGCCTTTGGTAAAACCAGTTAAAGACCTTGTTATCAATCTCTCAGAAGAAAATTTTGATCAAGATGAAATGGATTTATTAAATAGAGGATTAAATTTCACAGTCAAACCACACAAAGTCCCAATTATCGACATCGTAGCTGACATCGAATCTGCCATACAATACAAACAGTACGACATAAAAAAGTCAGTGAGGGACAAAGCTTTACCTCTTATTAAAAATACATTGAAACAACAACATCTTAACTCTACAGATAACAAAATGAACAACGCTCTTGAGAAACTTAAAAAACACAACACTTATTTCATGAAATCTGACAAAGGTAATAAAGTAGTTATTTTGAACAAAACAGATTATGACAATAAAATGTTAAAATCTATAGAAGAAGATAATTTCAAAGTAAATAAAAAATCACCTTTAAACGCCATGATTAATGATGCCAAAATCGCAATTGACACCATACACAAAGTATTCAACGTCAATAAATATAAGTTACGTGTTTCCAACCCAACAGTTCCGTTAATGTATGGTTTACCCAAAGTGCACAAAAATGGAGATAAAATGAGGAAAATTGTCTCAAATGTAAGCTCCCCTTTTACAAACATAACCAAATGGCTTGTTAATGAATTACAAAAATTCGGAAATTTTGACGGTTTTTCAGTCAAGAACACATTTGACTTCGTTGACAAAGTAAAAAACATAGAAATTGAAGATGATGAAATTATGATTTCATTCGATGTAACGGCCTTTTTCCATCGATCCCTATTAATGAAGCAGTCGAAGCAATCAGAAATCATTTACTTAAATTTGATCTACCACCAGAAAAAACAAAAGCTTACATTGATTGCATCAACATTTGCATGAAACACAATTGTTTTCAATTTCGGGACTCATTTTATTCAAACGACTTCGGATGTAGTATGGGAAACGGCCTCTCGCCATATGTCGCAGAAGCTTACATGTGTAAATTTGAATCTGATTTAAAAAAAGAAGGTAAACTACCACGTATTTGGCACAGATATGTTGATGATACCTTTGCTGTAGTGAAGAAATCAGAAGCTGACAAAATACTCGCAACAATCAACAACAGATTCCATAGCATTAAATTCACTTTCGAGAAAGAGGATGACACCCTTCACACTTTGCCCTTTCTCGACCTTGAAATCAAGAGAAAAGGGAAAAACGTTGAGTTCAGTGTCTACAGAAAACCCACATCCACAGATCGATACATTACAAATGATTCATATTGCGCCTATAATCAAAAAATTGCAGCCTTCCATTCAATGGTTTACAGATTATGCCGTCTACCTTTATCAGTTGAAAGCTACATGAAAGAATACCAACAAATACTTCATATAGCTGATGTGAACGGCTACGATAAATTAGTCATAGACCATTTGATCAAAAAACACTCGAAGAAGTTAAAGCTCAGCAACATCAGTACGTTATTTGACCAAAACACAAGTTCAAATAAACACCGCGTCACTTTACCCTTCACCCCGAATATCACCAACAAGCTAATACATGTCTTTGCTAAATCAGAAATGAGCATTGTACATACAAACAACAACAAATTAAAATCTATCCTAGGATCAACAAAAGACAACATACCAACTAATCGATGCAGCGGCATTTACCAAATCTCTTGCTCTAACTGCAACAAAAAATACATTGGACAAACAAGAAGAGCTGCAGAGGTTAGATTCAACGAACACCATCGATCCGTAAAAAAGAAAGAGATAGACAAAGCAATAGCAGCCCACATATTTGACCCAAACAACGATAGTCCACACAAAATAACTTCTTTTGACGACAATTTTAAGCTTTTGAAAAAAGTAAACAAACCTAATAAACTGGACGCATATGAATCTATACATATATATATCAACAACAACCTCATGAACTTAGAACCTGGACCAATTGACTCCAAACTATTCAGCGCTATTAAGAAAGAGAATAGATAAAAACAGTACTTATCACACTCTTTGTTTTGTTTTGTTCTGTTTTCTCTTAAAGTCAAGCTTTTGTAAATTGTAATTTGTGTAATCTCTTTGTGTTTTTGTTTAATTGTCGTCCGCTGATGATGGTTCCGCAGTTGAGAACCGAAATGCATTCGTATTGAATAAAAAGTATTAAAATTTTAAAAACAACAACAAATTTTGTCTTTTTATAACGATTTTTGCGGTCAATAAGGAAAAACCTTTTTTAAATATTTAATGACTCATCTATATCTATAATGATAGATCTTGATTAGGAGTATCTTTTTCTAGTACATGTCAAGTATCTATTTTGAAGTCTTGATCGATTTTGGGGGTTGGGAAGGATCAGGTGATGGTTTTGGGTGTGATTTGATTTTCGTCTAGAACATCAAAAATCCTTCAGGATCCTCCAAAATGACTCATCTATATCTATAATGATAGATCTTGATTAGGAGTATCTTTTTCTAGTACATGTCAAGTATCTATTTTGAAGTCTTGATCGATTTTGGGGGTTGGGAAGGATCAGGTGATGGTTTTGGGTGTGATTTGATTTTCGTCTAGAACATCAAAAATCCTTCAGGATGCTCCAAAATGACTCATCTATATCTATAATGATAGATCTTGATTAGGAGTATCTTTTTCTAGTACATGTCAAGTATCTATTTTGAAGTCTTGATCGATTTTGGGGGTTGGGAAGGATCAGGTGATGGTTTTGGGTGTGATTTGATTTTCGTCTAGAACATCAAAAATCCTTCAGGATGCTCCAAAATGACTCATCTATATCTATAATGATAGATCTTGATTAGGAGTATCTTTTTCTAGTACATGTCAAGTATCTATTTTGAAGTCTTGATCGATTTTGGGGGTTGGGAAGGATCAGGTGATGGTTTTGGGTGTGATTTGATTTTCGTCTAGAACATCAAAAATCCTTCAGGATGCTCCAAAATGACTCATCTATATCTATAATGATAGATCTTGATTAGGAGTATCTTTTTCTAGTACATGTCAAGTATCTATTTTGAAGTCTTGATCGATTTTGGGGGTTGGGAAGGATCAGGTGATGGTTTTGGGTGTGATTTGATTTTCGTCTAGAACATCAAAAATCCTTCAGGATGCTCCAAAATGACTCATCTATATCTATAATGATAGATCTTGATTAGGAGTATCTTTTTCTAGTACATGTCAAGTATCTATTTTGAAGTCTTGATCGATTTTGGGGGTTGGGAAGGATCAGGTGATGGTTTTGGGTGTGATTTGATTTTCGTCTAGAACATCAAAAATCCTTTAGGATGCTCCAAAATGACTCATCTATATCTATAATGATAGATCTTGATTAGGAGTATCTTTTTCTAGTACATGTCAAGTATCTATTTTGAAGTCTTGATCGATTTTGGGGGTTGGGAAGGATCAGGTGATGGTTTTGGGTGTGATTTTAATTTTCGTCTAGAACATCAAAAATCCTTCAGGATGCTCCAAAATGACTCATCTATATCTATAATGATAGATCTTGAGTAGGAGTATCTTTTTCTAGTACATGTCAAGTATCTATTTTGAAGTCTTGATCGATTTTGGGGGTTGGGAAGGATCAGGTGATGGTTTTGGGTGTGATTTGATTTTCGTCTAGAACATCAAAAATCCTTCAGGATGCTCCAAAATGACTCATCTATATCTATAATGATAGATCTTGATTAGGAGTATCTTTTTCTAGTACATGTCAAGTATCTATTTTGAAGTCTTGATCGATTTTGGGGGTTGGGAAGGATCAGGTGATGGTTTTGGGTGTGATTTGATTTTCGTCTAGAACATCAAAAATCCTTCAGGATGCTCCAAAATGACTCATCTATATCTATAATGATAGATCTTGATTAGGAGTATCTTTTTCTAGTACATGTCAAGTATCTATTTTGAAGTCTTGATCGATTTTGGGGGTTGGGAAGGATCAGGTGATGGTTTTGGGTGTGATTTGATTTTCGTCTAGAACATCAAAAATCCTTCAGGATGCTCCAAAATGACTCATCTATATCTATAATGATAGATCTTGATTAGGAGTATCTTTTTCTAGTACATGTCAAGTATCTATTTTGAAGTCTTGATCGATTTTGGGGGTTGGGAAAGATCAGGTGATGGTTTTGGGTGTGATTTGATTTTCGTCTAGAACATCAAAAATCCTTCAGGATGCTCCAAAATGACTCATCTATATCTATAATGATAGATCTTGATTAGGAGTATCTTTTTCTAGTACATGTCAAGTATCTATTTTGAAGTCTTGATCGATTTTGGGGGTTGGGAAGGATCAGGTGATGGTTTTGGGTGTGATTTGATTTTCGTCTAGAACATCAAAAATCCTTCAGGATGCTCCAAAATGACTCATCTATATCTATAATGATAGATCTTGATTAGGAGTATCTTTTTCTAGTACATGTCAAGTATCTATTTTGAAGTCTTGATCGATTTTGGGGGTTCGGAATCATCAGGTGATGGTTTTGGGTGTGATTTGATTTTCGTCTAGAACATCAAAAATCCTTCAGGATGCTCCAAAATGACTCATCTATATCTATAATGATAGATCTTGATTAGGAGTATCTTTTTCTAGTACATGTCAAGTATCTTTTTTGAAGTCTTGATCGATTTTGGGGGTTCGGAATCATCAGGTGATGGTTTTGGGTGTGATTTGATTTTCGTCTAGAACATCAAAAATCCTTCAGGATGCTCCAAAATGACTCATCTATATCTATAATGATAGATCTTGATTAGGAGTATCTTTTTCTAGTACATGTCAAGTATCTATTTTGAAGTCTTGATCGATTTTGGGGGTTGGGAAGGATCAGGTGATGGTTTTGGGTGTGATTTGATTTTCGTCTAGAACATCAAAAATCCTTCAGGATGCTCCAAAATGACTCATCTATATCTATAATGATAGATCTTGATTAGGAGTATCTTTTTCTAGTACATGTCAAGTATCTATTTTGAAGTCTTGATCGATTTTGGGGGTTGGGAAGGATCAGGTGATGGTTTTGGGTGTGATTTGATTTTCGTCTAGAACATCAAAAATCCTTCAGGATGCTCCAAAATGACTCATCTATATCTATAATGATAGATCTTGATTAGGAGTATCTTTTTCTAGTACATGTCAAGTATCTATTTTGAAGTCTTGATCGATTTTGGGGGTTGGGAAGGATCAGGTGATGGTTTTGGGTGTGATTTGATTTTCGTCTAGAACATCAAAAATCCTTCAGGATGCTCCAAAATGACTCATCTATATCTATAATGATAGATCTTGATTAGGAGTATCTTTTTCTAGTACATGTCAAGTATCTATTTTGAAGTCTTGATCGATTTTGGGGGTTGGGAAGGATCAGGTGATGGTTTTGGGTGTGATTTGATTTTCGTCTAGAACATCAAAAATCCTTCAGGATGCTCCAAAATGACTCATCTATATCTATAATGATAGATCTTGATTAGGAGTATCTTTTTCTAGTACATGTCAAGTATCTATTTTGAAGTCTTGATCGATTTTGGGGGTTGGGAAGGATCAGGTGATGGTTTTGGGTGTGATTTGATTTTCGTCTAGAACATCAAAAATCCTTCAGGATGCTCCAAAATGACTCATCTATATCTATAATGATAGATCTTGAGTAGGAGTATCTTTTTCTAGTACATGTCAAGTATCTATTTTGAAGTCTTGATCGATTTTGGGGGTTGGGAAGGATCAGGTGATGGTTTTGGGTGTGATTTGATTTTCGTCTAGAACATCAAAATTCCTTCAGGATGCTCCAAAATGACTCATCTATATCTATAATGATAGATCTTGATTAGGAGTATCTTTTTCTAGTACATGTCAAGTATCTATTTTGAAGTCTTGATCGATTTTGGGGGTTGGGAAGGATCAGGTGATGGTTTTGGGTGTGATTTGATTTTCGTCTAGAACATCAAAAATCCTTCAGGATGCTCCAAAATGACTCATCTATATCTATAATGATAGATCTTGATTAGGAGTATCTTTTTCTAGTACATGTCAAGTATCTATTTTGAAGTCTTGATCGATTTTGGGGGTTGGGAAGGATCAGGTGATGGTTTTGGGTGTGATTTGATTTTCGTCTAGAACATCAAAAATCCTTCAGGATGCTCCAAAATGACTCATCTATATCTATAATGATAGATCTTGATTAGGAGTATCTTTTTCTAGTACATGTCAAGTATCTATTTTGAAGTCTTGATCGATTTTGGGGGTTGGGAAGGATCAGGTGATGGTTTTGGGTGTGATTTGATTTTCGTCTAGAACATCAAAAATCCTTCAGGATGCTCCAAAATGACTCATCTATATCTATAATGATAGATCTTGATTAGGAGTATCTTTTTCTAGTACATGTCAAGTATCTATTTTGAAGTCTTGATCGATTTTGGGGGTTGGGAAGGATCAGGTGATGGTTTTGGGTGTGATTTGATTTTCGTCTAGAACATCAAAAATCCTTCAGGATGCTCCAAAATGACTCATCTATATCTATAATGATAGATCTTGATTAGGAGTATCTTTTTCTAGTACATGTCAAGTATCTATTTTGAAGTCTTGATCGATTTTGGGGGTTCGGAATCATCAGGTGATGGTTTTGGGTGTGATTTGATTTTCGTCTAGAACATCAAAAATCCTTCAGGATGCTCCAAAATGACTCATCTATATCTATAATGATAGATCTTGATTAGGAGTATCTTTTTCTAGTACATGTCAAGTATCTATTTTGAAGTCTTGATCGATTTTGGGGGTTGGGAAGGATCAGGTGATGGTTTTGGGTGTGATTTGATTTTCGTCTAGAACATCAAAAATCCTTCAGGATGCTCCAAAATGACTCATCTATATCTATAATGATAGATCTTGATTAGGAGTATCTTTTTCTAGTACATGTCAAGTATCTATTTTGAAGTCTTGATCGATTTTGGGGGTTGGGAAGGATCAGGTGATGGTTTTGGGTGTGATTTGATTTTCGTCTAGAACATCAAAAATCCTTCAGGATGCTCCAAAATGACTCATCTATATCTATAATGATAGATCTTGATTAGGAGTATCTTTTTCTGGTACATGTCAAGTATCTATTTTGAAGTCTTGATCGATTTTGGGGGTTGGGAAGGATCAGGTGATGGTTTTGGGTGTGATTTGATTTTCGTCTAGAACATCAAAAATCCTTCAGGATGCTCCAAAATGACTCATCTATATCTATAATGATAGATTTTGATTAGGAGTATCTTTTTCTAGTACATGTCAAGTATCTATTTTGAAGTCTTGATCGATTTTGGGGGTTGGGAAGGATCAGGTAATGGTTTTGGGTGTGATTTGATTTTCGTCTAGAACATAAAAAATCCTTCAGGATGCTCCAAAATGACTCATCTATATCTATAATGATAGATCTTGATTAGGAGTATCTTTTTCTAGTACATGTCAAGTATCTTTTTTGAAGTCTTGATCGATTTTGGGGGTTCGGAATCATCAGGTGATGGTTTTGGGTGTGATTTGATTTTCGTCTAGAACATCAAAAATCCTTCAGGATGCTCCAAAATGACTCATCTATATCTATAATGATAGATCTTGATTAGGAGTATCTTTTTCTAGTACATGTCAAGTATCTATTTTGAAGTCTTGATCGATTTTGGGGGTTGGGAAGGATCAGGTGATGGTTTTGGGTGTGATTTGATTTTCGTCTAGAACATCAAAAATCCTTCAGGATGCTCCAAAATGACTCATCTATATCTATAATGATAGATCTTGATTAGGAGTATCTTTTTCTAGTACATGTCAAGTATCTATTTTGAAGTCTTGATCGATTTTGGGGGTTGGGAAGGATCAGGTGATGGTTTTGGGTGTGATTTGATTTTCGTCTAGAACATCAAAAATCCTTCAGGATGCTCCAAAATGACTCATCTATATCTATAATGATAGATCTTGATTAGGAGTATCTTTTTCTAGTACATGTCAAGTATCTATTTTGAAGTCTTGATCGATTTTGGGGGTTGGGAAGGATCAGGTGATGGTTTTGGGTGTGATTTGATTTTCGTCTAGAACATCAAAAATCCTTCAGGATGCTCCAAAATGACTCATCTATATCTATAATGATAGATCTTGATTAGGAGTATCTTTTTCTAGTACATGTCAAGTATCTATTTTGAAGTCTTGATCGATTTTGGGGGTTGGGAAGGATCAGGTGATGGTTTTGGGTGTGATTTGATTTTCGTCTAGAACATCAAAAATCCTTCAGGATGCTCCAAAATGACTCATCTATATCTATAATGATAGATCTTGATTAGGAGTATCTTTTTCTAGTACATGTCAAGTATCTATTTTGAAGTCTTGATCGATTTTGGGGGTTGGGAAGGATCAGGTGATGGTTTTGGGTGTGATTTGATTTTCGTCTAGAACATCAAAAATCCTTCAGGATGCTCCAAAATGACTCATCTATATCTATAATGATAGATCTTGAGTAGGAGTATCTTTTTCTAGTACATGTCAAGTATCTATTTTGAAGTCTTGATCGATTTTGGGGGTTGGGAAGGATCAGGTGATGGTTTTGGGTGTGATTTGATTTTCGTCTAGAACATCAAAAATCCTTCAGGATGCTCCAAAATGACTCATCTATATCTATAATGATAGATCTTGATTAGGAGTATCTTTTTCTAGTACATGTCAAGTATCTATTTTGAAGTCTTGATCGATTTTGGGGGTTGGGAAGGATCAGGTGATGGTTTTGGGTGTGATTTGATTTTCGTCTAGAACATCAAAAATCCTTCAGGATGCTCCAAAATGACTCATCTATATCTATAATGATAGATCTTGATTAGGAGTATCTTTTTCTAGTACATGTCAAGTATCTATTTTGAAGTCTTGATCGATTTTGGGGGTTGGGAAGGATCAGGTGATGGTTTTGGGTGTGATTTGATTTTCGTCTAGAACATCAAAAATCCTTCAGGATGCTCCAAAATGACTCATCTATATCTATAATGATAGATCTTGATTAGGAGTATCTTTTTCTAGTACATGTCAAGTATCTATTTTGAAGTCTTGATCGATTTTGGGGGTTGGGAAGGATCAGGTGATGGTTTTGGGTGTGATTTGATTTTCGTCTAGAACATCAAAAATCCTTCAGGATGCTCCAAAATGACTCATCTATATCTATAATGATAGATCTTGATTAGGAGTATCTTTTTCTAGTACATGTCAAGTATCTATTTTGAAGTCTTGATCGATTTTGGGGGTTGGGAAGGATCAGGTGATGGTTTTGGGTGTGATTTGATTTTCGTCTAGAACATCAAAAATCCTTCAGGATGCTCCAAAATGACTCATCTATATCTATAATGATAGATCTTGATTAGGAGTATCTTTTTCTAGTACATGTCAAGTATCTATTTTGAAGTCTTGATCGATTTTGGGGGTTCGGAAGGATCAGGTGATGGTTTTGGGTGTGATTTGATTTTCGTCTAGAACATCAAAAATCCTTCAGGATGCTCCAAAATGACTCATCTATATCTATAATGATAGATCTTGAGTAGGAGTATCTTTTTCTAGTACATGTCAAGTATCTATTTTGAAGTCTTGATCGATTTTGGGGGTTGGGAAGGATCAGGTGATGGTTTTGGGTGTGATTTGATTTTCGTCTAGAACATCAAAAATCCTTCAGGATGCTCCAAAATGACTCATCTATATCTATAATGATAGATCTTGATTAGGAGTATCTTTTTCTAGTACATGTCAAGTATCTATTTTGAAGTCTTGATCGATTTTGGGGGTTGGGAAGGATCAGGTGATGGTTTTGGGTGTGATTTGATTTTCGTCTAGAACATCAAAAATCCTTCAGGATGCTCCAAAATGACTCATCTATATCTATAATGATAGATCTTGATTAGGAGTATCTTTTTCTAGTACATGTCAAGTATCTATTTTGAAGTCTTGATCGATTTTGGGGGTTGGGAAGGATCAGGTGATGGTTTTGGGTGTGATTTGATTTTCGTCTAGAACATCAAAAATCCTTCAGGATGCTCCAAAATGACTCATCTATATCTATAATGATAGATCTTGATTAGGAGTATCTTTTTCTAGTACATGTCAAGTATCTATTTTGAAGTCTTGATCGATTTTGGGGGTTGGGAAGGATCAGGTGATGGTTTTGGGTGTGATTTGATTTTCGTCTAGAACATCAAAAATCCTTCAGGATGCTCCAAAATGACTCATCTATATCTATAATGATAGATCTTGATTAGGAGTATCTTTTTCTAGTACATGTCAAGTATCTATTTTGAAGTCTTGATCGATTTTGGGGGTTGGGAAGGATCAGGTGATGGTTTTGGGTGTGATTTGATTTTCATCTAGAACATCAAAAATCCTTCAGGATGCTCCAAAATGACTCATCTATATCTATAATGATAGATCTTGATTAGGAGTATCTTTTTCTAGTACATGTCAAGTATCTATTTTGAAGTCTTGATCGATTTTGGGGGTTGGGAAGGATCAGGTGATGGTTTTGGGTGTGATTTGATTTTCGTCTAGAACATCAAAAATCCTTCAGGATGCTCCAAAATGACTCATCTATATCTATAATGATAGATCTTGATTAGGAGTATCTTTTTCTAGTACATGTCAAGTATCTATTTTGAAGTCTTGATCGATTTTGGGGGTTCGGAAGGATCAGGTGATGGTTTTGGGTGTGATTTGATTTTCGTCTAGAACATCAAAAATCCTTCAGGATGCTCCAAAATGACTCATCTATATCTATAATGATAGATCTTGAGTAGGAGTATCTTTTTCTAGTACATGTCAAGTATCTATTTTGAAGTCTTGATCGATTTTGGGGGTTGGGAAGGATCAGGTGATGGTTTTGGGTGTGATTTGATTTTCGTCTAGAACATCAAAAATCCTTCAGGATGCTCCAAAATGACTCATCTATATCTATAATGATAGATCTTGATTAGGAGTATCTTTTTCTAGTACATGTCAAGTATCTATTTTGAAGTCTTGATCGATTTTGGGGGTTGGGAAGGATCAGGTGATGGTTTTGGGTGTGATTTGATTTTCGTCTAGAACATCAAAAATCCTTCAGGATGCTCCAAAATGACTCATCTATATCTATAATGATAGATCTTGATTAGGAGTATCTTTTTCTAGTACATGTCAAGTATCTATTTTGAAGTCTTGATCGATTTTGGGGGTTGGGAAGGATCAGGTGATGGTTTTGGGTGTGATTTGATTTTCGTCTAGAACATCAAAAATCCTTCAGGATGCTCCAAAATGACTCATCTATATCTATAATGATAGATCTTGATTAGGAGTATCTTTTTCTAGTACATGTCAAGTATCTATTTTGAAGTCTTGATCGATTTTGGGGGTTGGGAAGGATCAGGTGATGGTTTTGGGTGTGATTTGATTTTCGTCTAGAACATCAAAAATCCTTCAGGATGCTCCAAAATGACTCATCTATATCTATAATGATAGATCTTGATTAGGAGTATCTTTTTCTAGTACATGTCAAGTATCTATTTTGAAGTCTTGATCGATTTTGGGGGTTGGGAAGGATCAGGTGATGGTTTTGGGTGTGATTTGATTTTCGTCTAGAACATCAAAAATCCTTCAGGATGCTCCAAAATGACTCATCTATATCTATAATGATAGATCTTGATTAGGAGTATCTTTTTCTAGTACATGTCAAGTATCTATTTTGAAGTCTTGATCGATTTTGGGGGTTCGGAAGGATCAGGTGATGGTTTTGGGTGTGATTTGATTTTCGTCTAGAACATCAAAAATCCTTCAGGATGCTCCAAAATGACTCATCTATATCTATAATGATAGATCTTGATTAGGAGTATCTTTTTCTAGTACATGTCAAGTATCTTTTTTGAAGTCTTGATCGATTTTGGGGGTTCGGAATCATCAGGTGATGGTTTTGGGTGTGATTTGATTTTCGTCTAGAACATCAAAAATCCTTCAGGATGCTCCAAAATGACTCATCTATATCTATAATGATAGATCTTGATTAGGAGTATCTTTTTCTAGTACATGTCAAGTATCTATTTTGAAGTCTTGATCGATTTTGGGGGTTGGGAAGGATCAGGTGATGGTTTTGGGTGTGATTTGATTTTCGTCTAGAACATCAAAAATCCTTCAGGATGCTCCAAAATGACTCATCTATATCTATAATGATAGATCTTGATTAGGAGTATCTTTTTCTAGTACATGTCAAGTATCTATTTTGAAGTCTTGATCGATTTTGGGGGTTCGGAAGGATCAGGTGATGGTTTTGGGTGTGATTTGATTTTCGTCTAGAACATCAAAAATCCTTCAGGATGCTCCAAAATGACTCATCTATATCTATAATGATAGATCTTGATTAGGAGTATCTTTTTCTAGTACATGTCAAGTATCTTTTTTGAAGTCTTGATCGATTTTGGGGGTTCGGAATCAACAGGTGATGGTTTTGGGTGTGATTTGATTTTCGTCTAGAACATCAAAAATCCTTCAGGATGCTCCAAAATGACTCATCTATATCTATAATGATAGATCTTGATTAGGAGTATCTTTTTCTAGTACATGTCAAGTATCTATTTTGAAGTCTTGATCGATTTTGGGGGTTGGGAAGGATCAGGTGATGGTTTTGGGTGTGATTTGATTTTCGTCTAGAACATCAAAAATCCTTCAGGATGCTCCAAAATGACTCATCTATATCTATAATGATAGATCTTGATTAGGAGTATCTTTTTCTAGTACATGTCAAGTATCTATTTTGAAGTCTTGATCGATTTTGGGGGTTGGGAAGGATCAGGTGATGGTTTTGGGTGTGATTTGATTTTCGTCTAGAACATCAAAAATCCTTCAGGATGCTCCAAAATGACTCATCTATATCTATAATGATAGATCTTGATTAGGAGTATCTTTTTCTAGTACATGTCAAGTATCTATTTTGAAGTCTTGATCGATTTTGGGGGTTGGGAAGGATCAGGTGATGGTTTTGGGTGTGATTTGATTTTCGTCTAGAACATCAAAAATCCTTCAGGATGCTCCAAAATGACTCATCTATATCTATAATGATAGATCTTGATTAGGAGTATCTTTTTCTAGTACATGTCAAGTATCTATTTTGAAGTCTTGATCGATTTTGGGGGTTGGGAAGGATCAGGTGATGGTTTTGGGTGTGATTTGATTTTCGTCTAGAACATCAAAAATCCTTCAGGATGCTCCAAAATGACTCATCTATATCTATAATGATAGATCTTGATTAGGAGTATCTTTTTCTAGTACATGTCAAGTATCTATTTTGAAGTCTTGATCGATTTTGGGGGTTCGGAAGGATCAGGTGATGGTTTTGGGTGTGATTTGATTTTCGTCTAGAACATCAAAAATCCTTCAGGATGCTCCAAAATGACTCATCTATATCTATAATGATAGATCTTGATTAGGAGTATCTTTTTCTAGTACATGTCAAGTATCTTTTTTGAAGTCTTGATCGATTTTGGGGGTTCGGAATCATCAGGTGATGGTTTTGGGTGTGATTTGATTTTCGTCTAGAACATCAAAAATCCTTCAGGATGCTCCAAAATGACTCATCTATATCTATAATGATAGATCTTGATTAGGAGTATCTTTTTCTAGTACATGTCAAGTATCTATTTTGAAGTCTTGATCGATTTTGGGGGTTGGGAAGGATCAGGTGATGGTTTTGGGTGTGATTTGATTTTCGTCTAGAACATCAAAAATCCTTCAGGATGCTCCAAAATGACTCATCTATATCTATAATGATAGATCTTGATTAGGAGTATCTTTTTCTAGTACATGTCAAGTATCTATTTTGAAGTCTTGATCGATTTTGGGGGTTGGGAAGGATCAGGTGATGGTTTTGGGTGTGATTTGATTTTCGTCTAGAACATCAAAAATCCTTCAGGATGCTCCAAAATGACTCATCTATATCTATAATGATAGATCTTGATTAGGAGTATCTTTTTCTAGTACATGTCAAGTATCTATTTTGAAGTCTTGATCGATTTTGGGGGTTGGGAAGGATCAGGTGATGGTTTTGGGTGTGATTTGATTTTCGTCTAGAACATCAAAAATCCTTCAGGATGCTCCAAAATGACTCATCTATATCTATAATGATAGATCTTGATTAGGAGTATCTTTTTCTAGTACATGTCAAGTATCTATTTTGAAGTCTTGATCGATTTTGGGGGTTGGGAAGGATCAGGTGATGGTTTTGGGTGTGATTTGATTTTCGTCTAGAACATCAAAAATCCTTCAGGATGCTCCAAAATGACTCATCTATATCTATAATGATAGATCTTGATTAGGAGTATCTTTTTCTAGTACATGTCAAGTATCTATTTTGAAGTCTTGATCGATTTTAGGGGTTGGGAAGGATCAGGTGATGGTTTTGGGTGTGATTTGATTTTCGTCTAGAACATCAAAAATCCTTCAGGATGCTCCAAAATGACTCATCTATATCTATAATGATAGATCTTGAGTAGGAGTATCTTTTTCTAGTACATGTCAAGTATCTATTTTGAAGTCTTGATCGATTTTGGGGGTTGGGAAGGATCAGGTGATGGTTTTGGGTGTGATTTGATTTTCGTCTAGAACATCAAAAATCCTTCAGGATGCTCCAAAATGACTCATCTATATCTATAATGATAGATCTTGATTAGGAGTATCTTTTTCTAGTACATGTCAAGTATCTATTTTGAAGTCTTGATCGATTTTGGGGGTTGGGAAGGATCAGGTGATGGTTTTGGGTGTGATTTGATTTTCGTCTAGAACATCAAAAATCCTTCAGGATGCTCCAAAATGACTCATCTATATCTATAATGATAGATCTTGATTAGGAGTATCTTTTTCTAGTACATGTCAAGTATCTATTTTGAAGTCTTGATCGATTTTGGGGGTTGGGAAGGATCAGGTGATGGTTTTGGGTGTGATTTGATTTTCGTCTAGAACATCAAAAATCCTTCAGGATGCTCCAAAATGACTCATCTATATCTATAATGATAGATCTTGATTAGGAGTATCTTTTTCTAGTACATGTCAAGTATCTATTTTGAAGTCTTGATCGATTTTGGGGGTTGGGAAGGATCAGGTGATGGTTTTGGGTGTGATTTGATTTTCGTCTAGAACATCAAAAATCCTTCAGGATGCTCCAAAATGACTCATCTATATCTATAATGATAGATCTTGATTAGGAGTATCTTTTTCTAGTACATGTCAAGTATCTATTTTGAAGTCTTGATCGATTTTGGGGGTTGGGAAGGATCAGGTGATGGTTTTGGGTGTGATTTGATTTTCGTCCAGAACATCAAAAATCCTTCAGGATGCTCCAAAATGACTCATCTATATCTATAATGATAGATCTTGATTAGGAGTATCTTTTTCTAGTACATGTCAAGTATCTATTTTGAAGTCTTGATCGATTTTGGGGGTTGGGAAGGATCAGGTGATGGTTTTGGGTGTGATTTGATTTTCGTCTAGAACATCAAAAATCCTTCAGGATGCTCCAAAATGACTCATCTATATCTATAATGATAGATCTTGATTAGGAGTATCTTTTTCTAGTACATGTCAAGTATCTATTTTGAAGTCTTGATCGATTTTGGGGGTTGGGAAGGATCAGGTGATGGTTTTGGGTGTGATTTGATTTTCGTCTAGAACATCAAAAATCCTTCAGGATGCTCCAAAATGACTCATCTATATCTATAATGATAGATCTTGATTAGGAGTATCTTTTTCTAGTACATGTCAAGTATCTATTTTGAAGTCTTAATCGATTTTGGGGGTTGGGAAGGATCAGGTGATGGTTTTGGGTGTGATTTGATTTTCGTCTAGAACATCAAAAATCCTTCAGGATGCTCCAAAATGACTCATCTATATCTATAATGATAGATCTTGATTAGGAGTATCTTTTTCTAGTACATGTCAAGTATCTATTTTGAAGTCTTGATCGATTTTGGGGGTTGGGAAGGATCAGGTGATGGTTTTGGGTGTGATTTGATTTTCGTCTAGAAAATCAAAAATCCTTCAGGATGCTCCAAAATGACTCATCTATATCTATAATGATAGATTTTGATTAGGAGTATCTTTTTCTAGTACATGTCAAGTATCTATTTTGAAGTCTTGATCGATTTTGGGGGTTGGGAAGGATCAGGTGATGGTTTTGGGTGTGATTTGATTTTCGTCTAGAACATCAAAAATCCTTCAGGATGCTCCAAAATGACTCATCTATATCTATAATGATAGATCTTGATTAGGAGTATCTTTTTCTAGTACATGTCAAGTATCTATTTTGAAGTTTTGATCGATTTTGGGGGTTGGGAAGGATCAGGTGATGGTTTTGGGTGTGATTTGATTTTCGTCTAGAACATCAAAAATCCTTCAGGATGCTCCAAAATGACTCATCTATATCTATAATGATAGATATTGATTAGGAGTATCTTTTTCTAGTACATGTCAAGTATCTATTTTAAAGTCTTGATCGATTTTGGGGGTTGGGAAGGATCAGGTGATGGTTTTGGGTGTGATTTGATTTTCGTCTAGAACATCAAAAATCCTTCAGGATGCTCCAAAATGACTCATCTATATCTATAATGATAGATCTTGATTAGGAGTATCTTTTTCTAGTACATGTCAAGTATCTATTTTGAAGTCTTGATCGATTTTGGGGGTTGGGAAGGATCAGGTGATGGTTTTGGGTGTGATTTGATTTTCGTCTAGAACATCAAAAATCCTTCAGGATGCTCCAAAATGACTCATCTATATCTATAATGATAGATCTTGAGTAGGAGTATCTTTTTCTAGTACATGTCAAGTATCTATTTTGAAGTCTTGATCGATTTTGGGGGTTGGGAAGGATCAGGTGATGGTTTTGGGTGTGATTTGATTTTCGTCTAGAACATCAAAAATCCTTCAGGATGCTCCAAAATGACTCATCTATATCTATAATGATAGATCTTGATTAGGAGTATCTTTTTCTAGTACATGTCAAGTATCTATTTTGAAGTCTTGATCGATTTTGGGGGTTGGGAAGGATCAGGTGATGGTTTTGGGTGTGATTTGATTTTCGTCTAGAACATCAAAAATCCTTCAGGATGCTCCAAAATGACTCATCTATATCTATAATGATAGATCTTGATTAGGAGTATCTTTTTCTAGTACATGTCAAGTATCTATTTTGAAGTCTTGATCGATTTTGGGGGTTGGGAAGGATCAGGTGATGGTTTTGGGTGTGATTTGATTTTCGTCTAGAACATCAAAAATCCTTCAGGATGCTCCAAAATGACTCATCTATATCTATAATGATAGATCTTGATTAGGAGTATCTTTTTCTAGTACATGTCAAGTATCTATTTTGAAGTCTTGATCGATTTTGGGGGTTGGGAAGGATCAGGTGATGGTTTTGGGTGTGATTTGATTTTCGTCTAGAACATCAAAAATCCTTCAGGATGCTCCAAAATGACTCATCTATATCTATAATGATAGATCTTGATTAGGAGTATCTTTTTCTAGTACATGTCAAGTATCTATTTTGAAGTCTTGATCGATTTTGGGGGTTGGGAAGGATCAGGTGATGGTTTTGGGTGTGATTTGATTTTCGTCTAGAACATCAAAAATCCTTCAGGATGCTCCAAAATGACTCATCTATATCTATAATGATAGATCTTGATTAGGAGTATCTTTTTCTAGTACATGTCAAGTATCTATTTTGAAGTCTTGATCGATTTTGGGGGTTCGGAATCATCAGGTGATGGTTTTGGGTGTGATTTGATTTTCGTCTAGAACATCAAAAATCCTTCAGGATGCTCCAAAATGACTCATCTATATCTATAATGATAGATCTTGATTAGGAGTATCTTTTTCTAGTACATGTCAAGTATCTATTTTGAAGTCTTGATCGATTTTGGGGGTTGGGAAGGATCAGGTGATGGTTTTGGGTGTGATTTGATTTTCGTCTAGAACATCAAAAATCCTTCAGGATGCTCCAAAATGACTCATCTATATCTATAATGATAGATCTTGATTAGGAGTATCTTTTTCTAGTACATGTCAAGTATCTATTTTGAAGTCTTGATCGATTTTGGGGGTTGGGAAGGATCAGGTGATGGTTTTGGGTGTGATTTGATTTTCGTCTAGAACATCAAAAATCCTTCAGGATGCTCCAAAATGACTCATCTATATCTATAATGATAGATCTTGATTAGGAGTATCTTTTTCTAGTACATGTCAAGTATCTATTTTGAAGTCTTGATCGATTTTGGGGGTTGGGAAGGATCAGGTGATGGTTTTGGGTGTGATTTGATTTTTGTCTAGAACATCAAAAATCCTTCAGGATGCTCCAAAATGACTCATCTATATCTATAATGATAGATTTTAATTAGGAGTATCTTTTTCTAGTACATGTCAAGTATCTATTTTGAAGTCTTGATCGGTTTTTTGGGTTGGGAAGGATCAGGTGATGGTTTTGGGTGTGATTTGATTTTCGTCTAGAACATCAAAAATCCTTCAGGATGCTCCAAAATGACTCATCTATATCTATAATGATAGATCTTGATTAGGAGTATCTTTTTCTAGTACATGTCAAGTATCTATTTTGAAGTCTTGATCGATTTTGGGGGTTGGGAAGGATCAGGTGATGGTTTTGGGTGTGATTTGATTTTCGTCTAGAACATCAAAAATCCTTCAGGATGCTCCAAAATGACTCATCTATATCTATAATGATAGATATTGATTAGGAGTATCTTTTTCTAGTACATGTCAAGTATCTATTTTGAAGTCTTGATCGATTTTGGGGGTTGGGAAGGATCAGGTGATGGTTTTGGGTGTGATTTGATTTTCGTCTAGAACATCAAAAATCCTTCAGGATGCTCCAAAATGACTCATCTATATCTATAATGATAGATCTTGATTAGGAGTATCTTTTTCTAGTACATGTCAAGTATCTATTTTGAAGTCTTGATCGATTTTGGGGGTTGGGAAGGATCAGGTGATGGTTTTGGGTGTGATTTGATTTTCGTCTAGAACATCAAAAATTCTTCAGGATGCTCCAAAATGACTCATCTATATCTATAATGATAGATCTTGATTAGGAGTATCTTTTTCTAGTACATGTCAAGTATCTATTTTGAAGTCTTGATCGATTTTGGGGGTTGGGAAGGATCAGGTGATGGTTTTGGGTGTGATTTGATTTTCGTCTAGAACATCAAAAATCCTTCAGGATGCTCCAAAATGACTCATCTATATCTATAATGATAGATCTTGATTAGGAGTATCTTTTTCTAGTACATGTCAAGTATCTATTTTGAAGTCTTGATCGATTTTGGGGGTTGGGAAGGATCAGGTGATGGTTTTGGGTGTGATTTGATTTTCGTCTAGAACATCAAAAATCATTCAGGATGCTCCAAAATGACTCATCTATATCTATAATGATAGATCTTGATTAGGAGTATCTTTTTCTAGTACATGTCAAGTATCTATTTTGAAGTCTTGATCGATTTTGGGGGTTGGGAAGGATCAGGTGATGGTTTTGGGTGTGATTTGATTTTCGTCTAGAACATCAAAAATCCTTCAGGATGCTCCAAAATGACTCATCTATATCTATAATGATAGATCTTGATTTGGAGTATCTTTTTCTAGTACATGTCAAGTATCTATTTTGAAGTCTTGATCGATTTTGGGGGTTGGGAAGGATCAGGTGATGGTTTTGGGTGTGATTTGATTTTCGTCTAGAACATCAAAAATCCTTCAGGATGCTCCAAAATGACTCATCTATATCTATAATGATAGATCTTGATTAGGAGTATCTTTTTCTAGTACATGTCAAGTATCTATTTTGAAGTCTTGATCGATTTTGGGGGTTGGGAAGGATCAGGTGATGGTTTTGGGTGTGATTTGATTTTCGTCTAGAACATCAAAAATCCTTCAGGATGCTCCAAAATGACTCATCTATATCTATAATGATAGATCTTGATTAGGAGTATCTTTTTCTAGTACATGTCAAGTATCTATTTTGAAGTCTTGATCGATTTTGGGGGTTGGGAAGGATCAGGTGATGGTTTTGGGTGTGATTTGATTTTCGTCTAGAACATCAAAAATCCTTCAGGATGCTCCAAAATGACTCATCTATATCTATAATGATAGATCTTGATTAGGAGTATCTTTTTCTAGTACATGTCAAGTATCTATTTTGAAGTCTTGATCGATTTTGGGGGTTGGGAAGGATCAGGTGATGGTTTTGGGTGTGATTTGATTTTCGTCTAGAACATCAAAAATCCTTCAGGATGCTCCAAAATGACTCATCTATATCTATAATGATAGATCTTGATTAGGAGTATCTTTTTCTAGTACATGTCAAGTATCTATTTTAAAGTCTTGATCGATTTTGGGGGTTGGGAAGGATCAGGTGATGGTTTTGGGTGTGATTTGATTTTCGTCTAGAACATCAAAAATCCTTCAGGATGCTCCAAAATGACTCATCTATATCTATAATAATAGATCTTGATTAGGAGTATCTTTTTCTAGTACATGTCAAGTATCTATTTTGAAGTCTTGATCGATTTTGGGGGTTGGGAAGGATCAGGTGATGGTTTTGGGTGTGATTTGATTTTCGTCTAGAACATCAAAAATCCTTCAGGATGCTCCAAAATGACTCATCTATATCTATAATGATAGATCTTGATTAGGAGTATCTTTTTCTAGTACATGTCAAGTATCTATTTTGAAGTCTTGATCGATTTTGGGGGTTGGGAAGGATCAGGTGATGGTTTTGGGTGTGATTTGATTTTCGTCTAGAACATCAAAAATCCTTCAGGATGCTCCAAAATGACTCATCTATATCTATAATGATAGATCTTGATTAGGAGTATCTTTTTCTAGTACATGTCAAGTATCTATTTTGAAGTCTTGATCGATTTTGGGGGTTGGGAAGGATCAGGTGATGGTTTTGGGTGTGATTTGATTTTCGTCTAGAACATCAAAAATCCTTCAGGATGCTCCAAAATGACTCATCTATATCTATAATGATAGATCTTGATTAGGAGTATCTTTTTCTAGTACATGTCAAGTATCTATTTTGAAGTCTTGATCGATTTTGGGGGTTGGGAAGGATCAGGTGATGGTTTTGGGTGTGATTTGATTTTCGTCTAGAACATCAAAAATCCTTCAGGATGCTCCAAAATGACTCATCTATATCTATAATCATAGATCTTGATTAGGAGTATCTTTTTCTAGTACATGTCAAGTATCTATTTTGAAGTCTTGATCGATTTTGGGGATTGGGAAGGATCAGGTGATGGTTTTGGGTGTGATTTGATTTTCGTCTAGAACATCAAAAATCCTTCAGGATGCTCCAAAATGACTCATCTATATCTATAATGATAGATCTTGATTAGGAGTATCTTTTTCTAGTACATGTCAAGTATCTATTTTGAAGTCTTGATCGATTTTGGGGGTTGGGAAGGATCAGGTGATGGTTTTGGGTGTGATTTGATTTTCGTCTAGAACATCAAAAATCCTTCAGGATGCTCCAAAATGACTCATCTATATCTATAATGATAGATCTTGATTAGGAGTATCTTTTTCTAGTACATGTCAAGTATCTATTTTGAAGTCTTGATCGATTTTGGGGGTTGGGAAGGATCAGGTGATGGTTTTGGGTGTGATTTGATTTTCGTCTAGAACATCAAAAATCCTTCAGGATGCTCCAAAATGATTCATCTATATCTATAATGATAGATCTTGATTAGGAGTATCTTTTTCTAGTACATGTCAAGTATCTATTTTGAAGTCTTGATCGATTTTGGGGGTTGGGAAGGATCAGGTGATGGTTTTGGGTGTGATTTGATTTTCGTCTAGAACATCAAAAATCCTTCAGGATGCTCCAAAATGACTCATCTATATCTATAATGATAGATCTTGATTAGGAGTATCTTTTTCTAGTACATGTCAAGTATCTATTTTGAAGTCTTGATCGATTTTGGGGGTTGGGAAGGATCAGGTGATGGTTTTGGGTGTGATTTGATTTTCGTCTAGAACATCAAAAATCCTTCAGGATGCTCGAAAATGACTCATCTATATCTATAATGATAGATCTTGATTAGGAGTATCTTTTTCTAGTACATGTCAAGTATTTATTTTGAAGTCTTGATCGATTTTGGGGGTTGGGAAGGATCAGGTGATGGTTTTGGGTGTGATTTGATTTTCGTCTAGAACATCAAAAATCCTTCAGGATGCTCCAAAATGACTCATCTATATCTATAATGATAGATCTTGATTAGGAGTATCTTTTTCTAGTACATGTCAAGTATCTATTTTGAAGTCTTGATCGATTTTGGGGGTTGGGAAGGATCAGGTGATGGTTTTGGGTGTGATTTGATTTTCGTCTAGAACATCAAAAATCCTTCAGGATGCTCCAAAATGACTCATCTATATCTATAATGATAGATCTTGATTAGGAGTATCTTTTTCTAGTACATGTCAAGTATCTATTTTGAAGTCTTGATCGATTTTGGGGGTTGGGAAGGATCAGGTGATGGTTTTGGGTGTGATTTGATTTTCGTCTAGAACATCAAAAATCCTTCAGGATGCTCCAAAATGACTCATCTATATCTATAATGATAGATCTTGATTAGGAGTATCTTTTTCTAGTACATGTCAAGTATCTATTTTGAAGTCTTGATCGATTTTGGGGGTTGGGAAGGATCAGGTGATGGTTTTGGGTGTGATTTGATTTTCGTCTAGAACATCAAAAATCCTTCAGGATGCTCCTTAATGACTCATCTATATCTATAATGATAGATCTTGATTAGGAGTATCTTTTTCTAGTACATGTCAAGTATCTATTTTGAAGTCTTGATCGATTTTGGGGGTTGGGAAGGATCAGGTGATGGTTTTGGGTGTGATTTGATTTTCGTCTAGAACATCAAAAATCCTTCAGGATGCTCCAAAATGACTCATCTATATCTATAATGATAGATCTTGATTAGGAGTATCTTTTTCTAGTACATGTCAAGTATATATTTTGAAGTCTTGATCGATTTTGGGGGTTGGGAAGGATCAGGTGATGGTTTTGGGTGTGATTTGATTTTCGTCTAGAACATCAAAAATCCTTCAGGATGCTCCAAAATGACTCATCTATATCTATAATGATAGATCTTGATTAGGAGTATCTTTTTCTAGTACATGTCAAGTATCTATTTTGAAGTCTTGATCGATTTTGGGGGTTGGGAAGGATCAGGTGATGGTTTTGGGTGTGATTTGATTTTCGTCTAGAACATCAAAAATCCTTCAGGATGCTCCAAAATGACTCATCTATATCTATAATGATAGATCTTGATTAGGAGTATCTTTTTCTAGTACATGTCAAGTATCTATTTTGAAGTCTTGATCGATTTTGGGGGTTGGGAAGGATCAGGTGATGGTTTTGGGTGTGATTTGATTTTCGTCTAGAACATCAAAAATCCTTCAGGATGCTCCAAAATGACTCATCTATATCTATAATGATAGATCTTGATTAGGAGTATCTTTTTCTAGTACATGTCAAGTATTTATTTTGAAGTCTTGATCGATTTTGGGGGTTGGGAAGGATCAGGTGATGGTTTTGGGTGTGATTTGATTTTCGTCTGGAACATCAAAAATCCTTCAGGATGCTCCAAAATGATTCATCTATATCTATAATGATAGATCTTGATTAGGAGTATCTTTTTCTAGTACATGTCAAGTATCTATTTTGAAGTCTTGATCGATTTTGGGGGTTGGGAAGGATCAGGTGATGGTTTTGGGTGTGATTTGATTTTCGTCTAGAACATCAAAAATCCTTCAGGATGCTCCAAAATGACTCATCTATATCTATAATGATAGATCTTGATTAGGAGTATCTTTTTCTAGTACATGTCAAGTATCTATTTTGAAGTCTTGATCGATTTTGGGGGTTGGGAAGGATCAGGTGATGGTTTTGGGTGTGATTTGATTTTCGTCTAGAACATCAAAAATCCTTCAGGATGCTCCAAAATGACTCATCTATATCTATAATGATAGATCTTGATTAGGAGTATCTTTTTCTAGTACATTTCAAGTATCTATTTTGAAGTCTTGATCGATTTTGGGGGTTGGGAAGGATCAGGTGATGGTTTTGGGTGTGATTTGGTTTTCGTCTAGAACATCAAAAATCCTTCAGGATGCTCCAAAATGACTCATCTATATCTATAATGATAGATCTTGATTAGGAGTATCTTTTTCTAGTACATGTCAAGTATCTATTTTGAAGTCTTGATCGATTTTGGGGGTTGGGAAGGATCAGGTGATGGTTTTGGGTGTGATTTGATTTTCGTCTAGAACATCAAAAATCCTTCAGGATGCTCCAAAATGACTCATCTATATCTATAATGATAGATCTTGATTAGGAGTATCTTTTTCTAGTACATGTCAAGTATCTATTTTGAAGTCTTGATCGATTTTGGGGGTTGGGAAGGATCAGGTGATGGTTTTGGGTGTGATTTGATTTTCGTCTAGAACATCAAAAATCCTTCAGGATGCTCCAAAATGACTCATCTATATCTATAATGATAGATCTTGATTAGGAGTATCTTTTTCTAGTACATGTCAAGTATCTATTTTGAAGTCTTGATCGGTTTTGGGGGTTGGGAAGGATCAGGTGATGGTTTTGGGTGTGATTTGATTTTCGTCTAGAACATCAAAAATCCTTCAGGATGCTCCAAAATGACTCATCTATATCTATAATGATAGATCTTGATTAGGAGTATCTTTTTCTAGTACATGTCAAGTATCTATTTTGAAGTCTTGATCGATTTTGGGGGTTGGGAAGGATCAGGTGATGGTTTTGGGTGTGATTTGATTTTCGTCTAGAACATCAAAAATCCTTCAGGATGCTCCAAAATGACTCATCTATATTTATAATGATAGATCTTGATTAGGAGTATCTTTTTCTAGTACATGTCAAGTATCTATTTTGAAGTCTTGATCGATTTTGGGGGTTGGGAAGGATCAGGTGATGGTTTTGGGTGTGATTTGATTTTCGTCTAGAACATCAAAAATCCTTCAGGATGCTCCAAAATGACTCATCTATATCTATAATGATAGATCTTGACTAGGAGTATCTTTTTCTAGTACATGTCAAGTATCTATTTTGAAGTCTTGATCGATTTTGGGGGTTGGGAAGGATCAGGTGATGGTTTTGGGTGTGATTTGATTTTCGTCTGGAACATCAAAAATCCTTCAGGATGCTCCAAAATGACTCATCTATATCTATAATGATAGATCTTGATTAGGAGTATCTTTTTCTAGTACATGTCAAGTATCTATTTTGAAGTCTTGATCGATTTTGGGGGTTGGGAAGGATCAGGTGATGGTTTTGGGTGTGATTTGATTTTCGTCTAGAACATCAAAAATCCTTCAGGATGCTCCAAAATGACTCATCTATATCTATAATGATAGATCTTGATTAGGAGTATCTTTTTCTAGTACATGTCAAGTATCTATTTTGAAGTCTTGATCGATTTTAGGGGTTGGGAAGGATCAGGTGATGGTTTTGGGTGTGATTTGATTTTCGTCTAGAACATCAAAAATCCTTCAGGATGCTCCAAAATGACTCATCTATATCTATAATGATAGATCTTGATTAGGAGTATCTTTTTCTAGTACATGTCAAGTATCTATTTTGAAGTCTTGATCGATTTTGGGGGTTGGGAAGGATCAGGTGATGGTTTTGGGTGTGATTTGATTTTCGTCTAGAACATCAAAAATCCTTCAGGATGCTCCAAAATGACTCATCTATATCTATAATGATAGATCTTGATTAGGAGTATCTTTTTCTAGTACATGTCAAGTATCTATTTTGAAGTCTTGATCGATTTTGGGGGTTGGGAAGGATCAGGTGATGGTTTTGGGTGTGATTTGATTTTCGTCTAGAACATCAAAAATCCTTCAGGATGCTCCAAAATGACTCATCTATATCTATAATGATAGATCTTGATTAGGAGTATCTTTTTCTAGTACATGTCAAGTATCTATTTTGAAGTCTTGATCGATTTTGGGGGTTGGGAAGGATCAGGTGATGGTTTTGGGTGTGATTTGATTTTCGTCTAGAACATCAAAAATCCTTCAGGATGCTCCAAAATGACTCATCTATATCTATAATGATAGATCTTGATTAGGAGTATCTTTTTCTAGTACATGTCAAGTATCTATTTTGAAGTCTTGATCGATTTTGGCGGTTGGGAAGGATCAGGTGATGGTTTTGGGTGTGATTTGATTTTCGTCTAGAACATCAAAAATCCTTCAGGATGCTCCAAAATGACTCATCTATATCTATAATGATAGATCTTGATTAGGAGTATCTTTTTCTAGTACATGTCAAGTATCTATTTTGAAGTCTTGATCGATTTTGGGGGTTGGGAAGGATCAGGTGATGGTTTTGGGTGTGATTTGATTTTCGTCTAGAACATCAAAAATCCTTCAGGATGCTCCAAAATGACTCATCTATATCTATAATGATAGATCTTGATTAGGAGTATCTTTTTCTAGTACATGTCAAGTATCTATTTGGAAGTCTTGATCGATTTTGGGGGTTGGGAAGGATCAGGTGATGGTTTTGGGTGTGATTTGATTTTCGTCTAGAACATCAAAAATCCTTCAGGATGCTCCAAAATGACTCATCTATATCTATAATGATAGATCTTGATTAGGAGTATCTTTTTCTAGTACATGTCAAGTATCTATTTTGAAGTCTTGATCGATTTTGGGGGTTGGGAAGGATCAGGTGATGGTTTTGGATGTGATTTGATTTTCGTCTAGAACATCAAAAATCCTTCAGGATGCTCCAAAATGACTCATCTATATCTATAATGATAGATCTTGATTAGGAGTATCTTTTTCTAGTACATGTCAAGTATCTATTTTGAAGTCTTGATCGATTTTGGGGGTTCGGAAGGATCAGGTGATGGTTTTGGGTGTGATTTGATTTTCGTCTAGAACATCAAAAATCCTTCAGGATGCTCCAAAATGACTCATCTATATCTATAATGATAGATCTTGAGTAGGAGTATCTTTTTCTAGTACATGTCAAGTATCTATTTTGAAGTCTTGATCGATTTTGGGGGTTGGGAAGGATCAGGTGATGGTTTTGGGTGTGAATTGATTTTCGTCTAGAACATCAAAAATCCTTCAGGATGCTCCAAAATGACTCATCTATATCTATAATGATAGATCTTGATTAGGAGTATCTTTTTCTAGTACATGTCAAGTATCTATTTTGAAGTCTTGATCGATTTTGGGGATTGGGAAGGATCAGGTGATGGTTTTGGGTGTGATTTGATTTTCGTCTAGAACATCAAAAATCCTTCAGGATGCTCCAAAATGACTCATCTATATCTATAATAATAGATCTTGACTAGGAGTATCTTTTTCTAGTACATGTCAAGTATCTATTTTGAAGTCTTGATCGATTTTGGGGGTTGGGAAGGATCAGGTGATGGTTTTGGGTGTGATTTGATTTTCGTCTAGAACATCAAAAATCCTTCAGGATGCTCCAAAATGACTCATCTATATCTATAATGATAGATCTTGATTAGGAGTATCTTTTTCTAGTACATGTCAAGTATCTATTTTGAAGTCTTGATCGATTTTGGGGGTTGGGAAGGATCAGGTGATGGTTTTGGGTGTGATTTGATTTTCGTCTAGAACATCAAAAATCCTTCAGGATGCTCCAAAATGACTCATCTATATCTATAATGATAGATCTTGATTAGGAGTATCTTTTTCTAGTACATGTCAAGTATCTATTTTGAAGTCTTGATCGATTTTGGGAGTTGGGAAGGATCAGGTGATGGTTTTGGGTGTGATTTGATTTTCGTCTAGAACATCAAAAATCCTTCAGGATGCTCCAAAATGACTCATCTATATCTATAATGATAGATCTTGATTAGGAGTATCTTTTTCTAGTACATGTCAAGTATCTATTTTGAAGTCTTGATCGATTTTGGGGGTTGGGAAGGATCAGGTGATGGTTTTGGGTGTGATTTGATTTTCGTCTAGAACATCAAAAATCCTTCAGGATGCTCCAAAATGACTCATCTATATCTATAATGATAGATCTTGATTAGGAGTATCTTTTTGTAGTACATGTCAAGTATCTATTTTGAAGTCTTGATCGATTTTGGGGGTGGGGAAGGATCAGGTGATGGTTTTGGGTGTGATTTGATTTTCGTCTAGAACATCAAAAATCCTTCAGGATGCTCCAAAATGACTCATCTATATCTATAATGATAGATCTTGATTAGGAGTATCTTTTTCTAGTACATGTCAAGTATCTATTTTGAAGTCTTGATCGATTTTGGGGGTTGGGAAGGATCAGGTGATGGTTTTGGGTGTGATTTGATTTTCGTCTAGAACATCAAAAATCCTTCAGGATGCTCCAAAATGACTCATCTATATCTATAATGATAGATCTTGATTAGGAGTATCTTTTTCTAGTACATGTCAAGTATCTATTTTGAAGTCTTGATCGATTTTGGGGGTTGGGAAGGATCAGGTGATGGTTTTAGGTGTGATTTGATTTTCGTCTAGAACATCAAAAATCCTTCAGGATGCTCCAAAATGACTCATCTATATATATAATGATAGATCTTGATTAGGAGTATCTTTTTCTAGTACATGTCAAGTATCTATTTTGAAGTCTTGATCGATTTTGGGGATTGGGAAGGATCAGGTGATGGTTTTGGGTGTGATTTGATTTTCGTCTAGAACATCAAAAATCCTTCAGGATGCTCCAAAATGACTCATCTATATCTATAATGATAGATCTTGATTAGGAGTATCTTTTTCTAGTACATGTCAAGTATCTATTTTGAAGTCTTGATCGATTTTGGGGGTTGGGAAGGATCAGGTGATGGTTTTGGGTGTGATTTGATTTTCGTCTAGAACATCAAAAATCCTTCAGGATGCTCCAAAATGACTCATCTATATCTATAATGATAGATCTTGATTAGGAGTATCTTTTTCTAGTACATGTCAAGTATCTATTTTGAAGTCTTGATCGATTTTGGGGGTTGGGAAGGATCAGGTGATGGTTTTGGGTGTGATTTGATTTTCGTCTAGAACATCAAAAATCCTTCAGGATGCTCCAAAATGACTCATCTATATCTATAATGATAGATCTTGATTAGGAGTATCTTTTTCTAGTACATGTCAAGTATCTATTTTGAAGTCTTGATCGATTTTGGGGGTTGGGAAGGATCAGGTGATGGTTTTGGGTGTGATTCGATTTTCGTCTAGAACATCAAAAATCCTTCAGGATGCTCCAAAATGACTCATCTATATCTATAATGATAGATCTTGATTAGGAGTATCTTTTTCTAGTACATGTCAAGTATCTATTTTGAAGTCTTGATCGATTTTGGGGGTTGGGAAGGATCAGGTGATGGTTTTGGGTGTTATTTGATTTTCGTCTAGAACATCAAAAATCCTTCAGGATGCTCCAAAATGACTCATCTATATCTATAATGATAGATCTTGATTAGGAGTATCTTTTTCTAGTACATGTCAAGTACCTATTTTGAAGTCTTGATCGATTTTGGGGGTTGGGAAGGATCAGGTGATGGTTTTGGGTGTGATTTGATTTTCGTCTAGAACATCAAAAATCCTTCAAGATGCTCCAAAATGACTCATCTATATCTATAATGATAGATCTTGATTAGGAGTATCTTTTTCTAGTACATGTCAAGTATCTATTTTGAAGTCTTGATCGATTTTGGGGGTTGGGAAAGATCAGGTGATGGTTTTGGGTGTGATTTGATTTTCGTCTAGAACATCAAAAATCCTTCAGGATGCTCCAAAATGACTCATCTATATCTATAATGATAGATCTTGATTAGGAGTATCTTTTTCTAGTACATGTCAAGTATCTATTTTGAAGTCTTGATCGATTTTGGGGTTGGGAAGGATCAGGTGATGGTTTTGGGTGTGATTTGATTTTCGTCTAGAACATCAAAAATCCTTCAGGATGCTCCAAAATGACTCATCTATATCTATAATGATAGATCTTGATTAGGAGTATCTTTTTCTAGTACATGTCAAGTATCTATTTTGAAGTCTTGATCGATTTTGGGGGTTGGGAAGGATCAGGTGATGGTTTTGGGTGTGATTTGATTTTCGTCTAGAACATCAAAAATCCTTCAGGATGCTCCAAAATGACTCATCTATATCTATAATGATAGATCTTGATTAGGAGTATCTTTTTCTAGTACATGTCAAGTATCTATTTTGAAGTCTTGATCGATTTTGGGGGTTGGGAAGGATCAGGTGATGGTTTTGGGTGTGATTTGATTTTCGTCTAGAACATCAAAAATCCTTCAGGATGCTCCAAAATGACTCATCTATATCTATAATGGTAGATCTTGATTAGGAGTATCTTTTTTTAGTACATGTCAAGTATCTATTTTGAAGTCTTGATCGATTTTGGGGGTTGGGAAGGATCAGGTGATGGTTTTGGGTGTGATTTGATTTTCGTCTAGAACATCAAAAATCCTTCAGGATGCTCCAAAATGACTCATCTATATCTATAATGATAGATCTTGATTAGGAGTATCTTTTTCTAGTACATGTCAAGTATCTATTTTGAAGTCTTGATCGATTTTGGGGGTTGGGAAGGATCAGGTGATGGTTTTGGGTGTGATTTGATTTTCGTCTAGAACATCAAAAATCCTTCAGGATGCTCCAAAATGACTCATCTATATCTATAATGATAGATCTTGATTAGGAGTATCTTTTTCTATTACATGTCAAGTATCTATTTTGAAGTCTTGATCGATTTTGGGGGTTGTTAAGGATCAGGTGATGGTTTTGGGTGTGATTTGATTTTCGTCTAGAACATCAAAAATCCTTCAGGATGCTCCAAAATGACTCATCTATATCTATAATGATAGATCTTGATTAGGAGTATCTTTTTCTAGTACATGTCAAGTATCTATTTTGAAGTCTTGATCGATTTTGGGGGTTGGGAAGGATCAGGTGATGGTTTTGGGTGTGATTTGATTTTCGTCTAGAACATCAAAAATCTTTCAGGATGCTCCAAAATGACTCATCTATATCTATAATGATAGATCTTGATTAGGAGTATCTTTTTCTAGTACATGTCAAGTATCTATTTTGAAGTCTTGATCGATTTTGGGGGTTGGGAAGGATCAGGTGATGGTTTTGGGTGTGATTTGATTTTCGTCTAGAACATCAAAAATCCTTCAGGATGCTCCAAAATGACTCATCTATATCTATAATGATAGATCTTGATTAGGAGTATCTTTTTCTAGTACATGTCAAGTATCTATTTTGAAGTCTTGATCGATTTTGGGGGTTGGGAAGGATCAGGTGATGGTTTTGGGTGTGATTTGATTTTCGTCTAGAACATCAAAAATCCTTCAGGATGCTCCAAAATGACTCATCTATATCTATAATAATAGATCTTGATTAGGAGTATCTTTTTCTAGTACATGTCAAGTATCTATTTTGAAGTCTTGATCGATTTGGGGGTTGGGAAGGATCAGGTGATGGTTTTGGGTGTGATTTGATTTTCGTCTAGAACATCAAAAATCCTTCAGGATGCTCCAAAATGACTCATCTATATCTATAATGATAGATCTTGATTAGGAGTATCTTTTTCTAGTACATGTCAAGTATCTATTTTGAAGTCTTGATCGATTTTGGGGGTTGGGAAGGATCAGGTGATGGTTTTGGGTGTGATTTGATTTTCGTCTAGAACATCAAAAATCCTTCAGGATGCTCCAAAATGACTCATCTATATCTATAATGATGGATCTTGATTAAGAGTATCTTTTTCTAGTACATGTCAAGTATCTATTTTGAAGTCTTGATCGATTTTGGGGGTTGGGAAGGATCAGGTGATGGTTTTGGGTGTGATTTGATTTTCGTCTAGAACATCAAAATCCTTCAGGATGCTCCAAAATGACTCATCTATATCTATAATGATAGATCTTGATTAGGAGTATCTTTTTCTAGTACATGTCAAGTATCTATTTTGAAGTCTTGATCGATTTTGGGGGTTGGGGGAAGGATCAGGTGATGGTTTTGGGTGTGATTTGATTTTCGTCTAGAACATCAAAAATCTTTCAGGATGCTCCAAAATGAGTCATCTATATCTATAATGATAGATCTTGATTAGGAGTATCTTTTTCTAGTACATGTCAAGTATCTATTTTGAAGTCTTGATCGATTTTGGGGGTTGGGAAGGATCAGGTGATGGTTTTGGGTGTGATTTGATTTTCGTCTAGAACATCAAAAATCCTTCAGGATGCTCCAAAATGACTCATCTATATCTATAATGATAGATCTTGATTAGGAGTATCTTTTTCTAGTACATGTCAAGTATCTATTTTGAAGTCTTGATCGATTTTGGGGGTTGGGAAGGATCAGGTGATGGTTTTGGGTGTGATTTGATTTTCGTCTAGAACATCAAAAATCCTTCAGGATGCTCCAAAATGACTCATCTATATCTATAATAATAGATCTTGATTAGGAGTATCTTTTTCTAGTACATGTCAAGTATCTATTTTGAAGTCTTGATCGATTTTGGGGGTTGGGAAGGATCAGGTGATGGTTTTGGGTGTGATTTGATTTTCGTCTAGAACATCAAAAATCCTCCAGGATGCTCCAAAATGACTCATCTATATCTATAATGATAGATCTTGATTAGGAGTATCTTTTTCTAGTACATGTCAAGTATCTATTTTGAAGTCTTGATCGATTTTGGGGGTTGGGAAGGATCAGGTGATGGTTTTGGGTGTGATTTGATTTTCGTCTAGAACATCAAAAATCCTTCAGGATGCTCCAAAATGACTCATCTATATCTATAATGATGGATCTTGATTAAGAGTATCTTTTTCTAGTACATGTCAAGTATCTATTTTGAAGTCTTGATCGATTTTGGGGGTTGGGAAGGATCAGGTGATGGTTTTGGGTGTGATTTGGTTTTCGTCTAGAACATCAAAAATCCTTCAGGATGCTCCAAAATGACTCATCTATATCTATAATGATAGATCTTGATTAGGAGTATCTTTTTCTAGTACATGTCAAGTATCTATTTTGAAGTCTTGATCGATTTTGGGGGTTGGGAAGGATCAGGTGATGGTTTTGGGTGTGATTTGATTTTCGTCTAGAACATCAAAAATCCTTCAGGATGCTCCAAAATGACTCATCTATATCTATAATGATAGATCTTGATTAGGAGTATCTTTTTCTAGTACATGTCAAGTATCTATTTTGAAGTCTTGATCGATTTTTTGGGTTGGGAAGGATCAGGTGATGGTTTTGGGTGTGATTTGATTTTCGTCTAGAACATCAAAAATCCTTCAGGATGCTCCAAAATGACTCATCTATATCTATAATGATAGATCTTGATTAGGAGTATCTTTTTCTAGTACATGTCAAGTATCTATTTTGAAGTCTTGATCGATTTTGGGGGTTGGGAAGGATCAGGTGATGGTTTTGGGTGTGATTTGATTTTCGTCTAGAACATCAAAAATCCTTCAGGATGCTCCAAAATGACTCATCTATATCTATAATGATAGATCTTGATTAGGAGTATCTTTTTCTAGTACATGTCAAGTATCTATTTTCAAGTCTTGATCGATTTTGGGGGTTGGGAAGGATCAGGTGATGGTTTTGGGTGTGATTTGATTTTCGTCTAGAACATCAAAAATCCTTCAGGATGCTCCAAAATGACTCATCTATATCTATAATGATAGATCTTGATTAGGAGTATCTTTTTCTAGTACATGTCAAGTATCTATTTTGAAGTCTTGATCGATTTTGGGGGTTGGGAAGGATCAGGTGATGGTTTTGGGTGTGATTTGATTTTCGTCTAGAACATCAAAAATCCTTCAGGATGCTCCAAAATGACTCATCTATATCAATAATGATAGATCTTGATTAGGAGTATCTTTTTCTAGTACATGTCAAGTATCTATTTTGAAGTCTTGATCGATTTTGGGGGTTTGGAAGGATCAGGTGATGGTCTTGGGTGTGATTTGATTTTCGTCTAGAACATCAAAAATCCTTCAGGATGCTCCAAAATGACTCATCTATATCTATAATGATAGATCTTGATTAGGAGTATCTTTTTCTAGTACATGTCAAGTATCTATTTTGAAGTCTTGATCGATTTTGGGGGTTGGGAAGGATCAGGTGATGGTTTTGGGTGTGATTTGATTTTCGTCTAGAACATCAAAAATCCTTCAGGATGCTCCAAAATGACTCATCTATATCTATAATGATAGATCTTGATTAGGAGTATCTTTTTCTAGTACATGTCAAGTATCTATTTTGAAGTCTTGATCGATTTTGGGGGTTGGGAAGGATCAGGTGATGGTTTTGGGTGTAATTTGATTTTCGTCTAGAACATCAAAAATCCTTCAGGATGCTCCAAAATGACTCATCTATATCTATAATGATAGATCTTGATTAGGAGTATCTTTTTCTAGTACATGTCAAGTATCTATTTTGAAGTCTTGATCGATTTTGGGGGTTGGGAAGGATCAGGTGATGGTTTTGGGTGTGATTTGATTTTCGTCTAGAACATCAAAAATCCTTCAGGATGCTCCAAAATGACTCATCTATATCTATAATGATAGATCTTGATTAGGAGTATCTTTTTCTAGTACATGTCATGTATCTATTTTGAAGTCTTGATCGATTTCAGGGGGTTGGGAAGAATCAGGTGATGGTTTTGGGTGTGATTTGATTTTCGTCTAGAACATCAAAAATCCTTCAGGATGCTCCAAAATGACTCATCTATATCTATAATGATAGATCTTGATTAGGAGTATCTTTTTCTAGTACATGTCAAGTATCTATTTTGAAGTCTTGATCGATTTTGGGGGTTGGGAAGGATCAGGTGATGGTTTTGGGTGTGATTTGATTTTCGTCTAGAACATCAAAAATCCTTCAGGATGCTCCAAAATGACTCATCTATATCTATAATGATAGATCTTGATTAGGAGTATCTTTTTCTAGTACATGTCAAGTATCTATTTTGAAGTCTTGATCGATTTTGGGGGTTGGGAAGGATCAGGTGATGGTTTTGGGTGTGATTTGATTTTCGTCTAGAACATCAAAAATCCTTCAGGATGCTCCAAAATGACTCATCTATATCTATAATGATAGATCTTGATTAGGAGTATCTTTTTCTAGTACATGTCAAGTATCTATTTTGAAGTCTTGATCGATTTTGGGGGTTGGGAAGGATCAGGTGATGGTTTTGGGTGTGATTTGATTTTCGTCTAGAACATCAAAAATCCTTCAGGATGCTCCAAAATGACTCATCTATATCTATAATGATAGATCTTGATTAGGAGTATCTTTTTCTAGTACATGTCAAGTATCTATTTTGAAGTCTTGATCGATTTTGGGGGTTGGGAAAGATCAGGTGATGGTTTTGGGTGTGATTTGATTTTCGTCTAGAACATCAAAAATCCTTCAGGATGCTCCAAAATGACTCATCTATATCTATAATGATAGATCTTGATTAGGAGTATCTTTTTCTAGTACATGTCAAGTATCTATTTTGAAGTCTTGATCGATTTTGGGGGTTGGGAAGGATCAGTTGATGGTTTTGGGTGTGATTTGATTTTCGTCTAGAACATCAAAAATCCTTCAGGATGCTCCAAAATGACTCATCTATATCTATAATGATAGATCTTGATTAAAAGTATCTTTTTCTAGTACATGTCAAGTATCTATTTTGAAGTCTTGATCGATTTTGGGTTTTGGGAAGGATCAGGTGATGGTTTTGGGTGTGATTTGATTTTCGTCTAGAACATCAAAAATCCTTCAGGATGCTCCAAAATGACTCATCTATATCTATAATGATAGATCTTGATTAGGAGTATCTTTTTCTAGTACATGTCAAGTATCTATTTTGAAGTCTTGATCGATTTTGGGGGTTGGGAAGGATCAGGTGATGGTTTTGGGTGTGATTTGATTTTCGTCTAGAACATCAAAAATCCTTCAGGATGCTCCAAAATGACTCATCTATATCTATAATGATAGATCTTGATTAGGAGTATCTTTTTCTAGTACATGTCAAGTATCTATTTTGAAGTCTTGATCGATTTTGGGGGTTGGGAAGGATCAGGTGATGGTTTTGGGTGTGATTTGATTTTCGTCTAGAACATCAAAAATCCTTCAGGATGCTCCAAAATGACTCATCTATATCTATAATGATAGATCTTGATTAGGAGTATCTTTTTCTAGTACATGTCAAGTATCTATTTTGAAGTCTTGATCGATTTTGGGGGTTGGGAAGGATCAGGTGATGGTTTTGGGTGTGATTTGATTTTCGTCTAGAACATCAAAAATCCTTCAGGATGCTCCAAAATGACTCATCTATATCTATAATGATAGATCTTGATTAGGAGTATCTTTTTCTAGTACATGTCAAGTATCTTTTTTGAAGTCTTGATCGATTTTGGGGGTTGGGAAGGATCAGGTGATGGTTTTGGGTGTGATTTGATTTTCGTCTAGAACATCAAAAATCCTTCAGGATGCTCCAAAATGACTCATCTATATCTATAATGATAGATCTTGATTAGGAGTATCTTTTTCTAGTACATGTCAAGTATCTATTTTGAAGTCTTGATCGATTTTGGGGGTTGGGAAGGATCAGGTGATGGTTTTGGGTGTGATTTGATTTTCGTCTAGAACATCAAAAATCCTTCAGGATGCTCCAAAATGACTCATCTATATCTATAATGATAGATCTTGATTAGGAGTATCTTTTTCTAGTACATGTCAAGTATCTATTTTGAAGTCTTGATCGATTTGGGGGGTTGGGAAGGATCAGGTGATGGTTTTGGGTGTGATTTGATTTTCGTCTAGAACATCAAAAATCCTTCAGGATGCTCTAAAATGACTCATCTATATCTATAATGATAGATCTTGATAGGAGTATCTTTTTCTAGTACATGTCAAGTATCTATTTTGAAGTCTTGATCGATTTTGGGGGTTGGGAAGGATCAGGTGATGGTTTTGGGTGTGATTTGATTTTCGTCTAGAACATCAAAAATCCTTCAGGATGCTCCAAAATGACTCATCTATATCTATAATGATAGATCTTGATTAGGAGTATCTTTTTCTAGTACATGTCAAGTATCTATTTTGAAGTCTTGATCGATTTTGGGGGTTGGGAAGGATCAGGTGATGGTTTTGGGTGTGATTTGATTTTCGTCTAGAACATCAAAAATCCTTCAGGATGCTCCAAAATGACTCATCTATATCTATAATGATAGATCTTGATTAGGAGTATCTTTTTCTAGTACATGTCAAGTATCTATTTTGAAGTCTTGATCGATTTTGGGGGTTGGGAAGGATCAGGTGATGGTTTTGGGTGTGATTTGATTTTCGTCTAGAACATCAAAAATCCTTCAGGATGCTCCAAAATGACTCATCTATATCTATAATGATAGATCTTGATTAGGAGTATCTTTTTCTAGTACATGTCAAGTATCTATTTTGAAGTCTTGATCGATTTTGGGGGTTGGGAAGGATCAGGTGATGGTTTTGGGTGTGATTTGATTTTCGTCTAGAACATCAAAAATCCTTCAGGATGCTCCAAAATGACTCATCTATATCTATAATGATAGATCTTGATTAGGAGTATCTTTTTCTAGTACATGTCAAGTATCTATTTTGAAGTCTTGATCGATTTTGGGGGTTGGGAAGGATCAGGTGATGGTTTTGGGTGTGATTTGATTAGGATGCTCCAAAATCACTCATCTATATCTATAATGATAGATCTTGATTAGGAGTATCTTTTTCTAGTACATGTCAAGTATCTATTTTGAAGTCTTGATCGATTTTGGGGGTTGGGAAGGATCAGGTGATGGTTTTGGGTGTGATTTGATTTTCGTCTAGAACATCAAAAATCCTTCAGGATGCTCCAAAATGACTCATCTATATCTATAATGATAGATCTTGATTAGGAGTATCTTTTTCTAGTACATGTCAAGTATCTATTTTGAAGTCTTGATCGATTTTGGGGGTTGGGAAGGATCAGGTGATGGTTTTGGGTGTGATTTGATTTTCGTCTAGAACATCAAAAATCCTTCAGGATGCTCCAAAACGACTCATCTATATCTATAATGATAGATCTTGATTAGGAGTATCTTTTTCTAGTACATGTCAAGTATCTATTTTGAAGTCTTGATCGATTTTGGGGGTTGGGAAGGATAAGGTGATGGTTTTGGGTGTGATTTGATTTTCGTCTAGAAAATCAAAAATCCTTCAGGATGCTCCAAAATGACTCATCTATATCTATAATGATAGATCTTGATTAGGAGTATCTTTTTCTAGTACATGTCAAGTATCTATTTTGAAGTCTTGATCGATTTTGGGGGTTGGGAAGGATCAGGTGATGGTTTTGGGTGTGATTTGATTTTTGTCTAGAACATCAAAAATCCTTCAGGATGCTCCAAAATGACTCATCTATATCTATAATGATAGATCTTGATTAGGAGTATCTTTTCTAGTACATGTCAAGTATCTATTTTGAAGTCTTGATCGATTTTGGGGGTTGGGAAGGATCAGGTGATGGTTTTGGGTGTGATTTGATTTTCGTCTAGAACATCAAAAATCCTTCAGGATGCTCCAAAATGACTCATCTATATCTATAATGATAGATCTTGATTAGGAGTATCTTTTTCTAGTACATGTCAAGTATCTATTTTGAAGTCTTGATCGATTTTGGGGGTTGGGAAGGATCAGGTGATGGTTTTGGGTGTGATTTGATTTTCGTCTAGAACATCAAAAATCCTTCAGGATGCTCCAAAATGACTCATCTATATCTATAATGATAGATCTTGATTAGGAGTATCTTTTTCTAGTACATGTCAAGTATCTATTTTGAAGTCTTGATCGATTTTGGGGGTTGGGAAGGATCAGGTGATGGTTTTGGGTGTGATTTGATTTTCGTCTAGAACATCAAAAATCCTTCAGGATGCTCCAAAATGACTCATCTATATCTATAATGATAGATCTTGATTAGGAGTATCTTTTTCTAGTACATGTCAAGTATCTATTTTGAAGTCTTGATCGATTTTGGGGGTTGGGAAGGATCAGGTGATGGTTTTGGGTGTGATTTGATTTTCGTCTAGAACATCAAAAATCCTTCAGGATGCTCCAAAATGACTCATCTATATCTATAATGATAGATCTTGATTAGGAGTATCTTTTTCTAGTACATGTCAAGTATCTTTTTTGAAGTCTTGATCGATTTTGGGGGTTGGGAAGGATCAGGTGATGGTTTTGGGTGTGATTTGATTTTCGTCTAGAACATCAAAAATCCTTCAGGATGCTCCAAAATGACTCATCTATATCTATAATGATAGATCTTGATTAGGAGTATCTTTTTCTAGTACATGTCAAGTATTTTTTTTGAAGTCTTGATCGATTTTGGGGGTTGGGAAGGATCAGGTGATGGTTTTGGGTGTGATTTGATTTTCGTCTAGAATATCAAAAATCCTTCAGGATGCTCCAAAATGACTCATCTATATCTATAATGATAGATCTTGATTAGGAGTATCTGTTTCTAGTACATGTCAAGTATCTATTTTGAAGTCTTGATCGATTTTGGGGGTTGGGAAGGATTAGGTGATGGTTTTGGGTGTGATTTGATTTTCGTCTAGAACATCAAAAATCCTTCAGGATGCTTCAAAATGACTCATCTATATCTATAATGATAGATCTTGATTAGGAGTATCTTTTTCTAGTACATGTCAAGTATCTATTTTGAAGTCTTGATCGATTTTGGGGGTTGGGAAGGATCAGGTGATGGTTTTGGGTGTGATTTGATTTTCGTCTAGAACATCAAAAATCCTTCAGGATGCTCCAAAATGACTCATCTATATCTATAATGATAGATCTTGATTAGGAGTATCTTTTTCTAGTACATGTCAAGTATCTATTTTGAAGTCTTGATCGATTTTGGGGGTTGGGAAGGATCAGGTGATGGTTTTGGGTGTGATTTGATTTTCGTCTAGAACATCAAAAATCCTTCAGGATGCTCCAAAATGACTCATCTATATCTATAATGATAGATCTTGATTAGGAGTATCTTTTTCTGCTACATGTCAAGTATCTATTTTGAAGTCTTGATCGATTTTGGGGGTTGGGAAGGATCAGGTGATGGTTTTGGGTGTGATTTGATTTTCGTCTAGAACATCAAAAATCCTTCAGGATGCTCCAAAATGACTCATCTATATCTATAATGATAGATCTTGATTAGGAGTATCTTTTTCTAGTACATGCCAAGTATCTATTTTGAAGTCTTGATCGATTTTGGGGGTTGGGAAGGATCAGGTGATGGTTTTGGGTGTGATTTGATTTTCGTCTAGAACATCAAAAATCCTTCAGGATGCTCCAAAATGACTCATCTATATCTATAATGATAGATCTTGATTAGGAGTATCTTTTTCTAGTACATGTCAAGTATCTATTTTGAAGTCTTGATCGATTTTGGGGGTTGGGAAGGATCAGGTGATGGTTTTGGGTGTGATTTGATTTTCGTCTAGAACATCAAAAATCCTTCAGGATGCTCCAAAATGACTCATCTATATCTATAATGATAGATCTTGATTAGGAGTATCTTTTTCTAGTACATGTCAAGTATCTATTTTGAAGTCTTGATCGATTTTGGGGGTTGGGAAGGATCAGGTGATGGTTTTGGGTGTGATTTGATTTTCGTCTAGAACATCAAAAATCCTTCAGGATGCTCCAAAATGACTCATCTATATCTATAATGATAGATCTTGATTAGGAGTATCTTTTTCTAGTACATGTCAAGTATCTATTTTGAAGTCTTGATCGATTTTGGGGGTTGGGAAGGATCAGGTGATGGTTTTGGGTGTGATTTGATTTTCGTCTAGAACATCAAAAATCCTTCAGGATGCTCCAAAATGACTCATCTATATCTATAATGATAGATCTTGATTAGGAGTATCTTTTTCTAGTACATGTCAAGTATCTATTTTGAAGTCTTGATCGATTTTGGGGGTTGGGAAGGATCAGGTGATGGTTTTGGGTGTGATTTGATTTTCGTCTAGAACATCAAAAATCCTTCAGGATGCTCCAAAATGACTCATCTATATCTATAATGATAGATCTTGATTAGGAGTATCTTTTTCTAGTACATGTCAAGTATCTATTTTGAAGTCTTGATCGATTTTGGGGGTTGGGAAGGATCAGGTGATGGTTTTGGGTGTGATTTGATTTTCGTCTAGAACATCAAAAATCCTTCAGGATGCTCCAAAATGACTCATCTATATCTATAATGATAGATCTTGATTAGGAGTATCTTTTTCTAGTACATGTCAAGTATCTATTTTGAAGTCTTGATCGATTTTGGGGGTTGGGAAGGATCAGGTGATGGTTTTGGGTGTGATTTGATTTTCGTCTAGAACATCAAAAATCCTTCAGGATGCTCCAAAATGACTCATCTATATCTATAATGATAGATCTTGATTAGGAGTATCTTTTTCTAGTACATGTCAAGTATCTTTTTTGAAGTCTTGATCGATTTTGGGGGTTGGGAAGGATCAGGTGATGGTTTTGGGTGTGATTTGATTTTCGTCTAGAACATCAAAAATCCTTCAGGATGCTCCAAAATGACTCATCTATATCTATAATGATAGATCTTGATTAGGAGTATCTTTTTCTAGTACATGTCAAGTATCTATTTTGAAGTCTTGATCGATTTTGGGGGTTGGGAAGGATCAGGTGATGGTTTTGGGTGTGATTTGATTTTCGTCTAGAACATCAAAAATCCTTCAGGATGCTCCAAAATGACTCATCTATATCTATAATGATAGATCTTGATTAGGAGTATCTTTTTCTAGTACATGTCAAGTATCTATTTTGAAGTCTTGATCGATTTTGGGGGTTGGGAAGGATCAGGTGATGGTTTTGGGTGTGATTTGATTTTCGTCTAGAACATCAAAAATCCTTCAGGATGCTCCAAAATGACTCATCTATATCTATAATGATAGATCTTGATTAGGAGTATCTTTTTCTAGTACATGTCAAGTATCTATTTTGAAGTCTTGATCGATTTTGGGGGTTGGGAAAG